>NC_057811.1:92060183-92227786 GCF_018294505.1 Triticum aestivum | reverse complement strand
CACACACACCCCACACACACACTAAGACTCCATCTCACACACACATGCTCTAGGCGGAGCATTTGTTCCTACCACCCTTCATCCAACCTTACCCGTATGATAAACAATCACCTTTATTTACTTGCATAACATGGACAAATTCCACTTTACTTTAGTAGTCAACAAACTTATCATCTGTACCCTTATAAAAAAACGAGTTGGCAGTGATGGTGTGCCTGCCATCTTGTAATACATACAGTATGATCTATATCTGAGGATAGAAAGCAAACTATGATAATTTTACAAAAGATACCCGCACCTCTCTCCACATCATTATCTCCCGCAACCTCATTGCTCAGCAATTAAAAAAGGAATAAGTCTCTGGAACAATCTAGCATGCATGGTGGCCGCTGCCGCCTGCCGACGCCGTCCATCCCCATGCCTCCGCCCATTCCGACCACCAGTCACCACCACGCTCCACTCCTCCTCGCCTTATCTCTCATCTTTCATTTTTTCAATGACATTCTCGAGATACCAGTTTTCCGATAAAATTCTCGAGATATCATTAGTTTTTACACATGGGGTTACTCCTGCATGGGTCAATCACAACAGGTGTTCTGTAAAAAAATGCATATTGATGTTCCGTGCAATGCACGAGAATCTTGCTTGTAATTATCTAACACAAATCACGAGCAGGAAGTGACATTTTTTTGACACAACCACGTTAACATGGCCACGTAAATCACTAGCTAAAGTAAATACCATTATACTTATATCCCGATGCAAAAGGTTGAGTACATGTCCAAAGAGTAGAGTCGCACACACGCACTCTGTCTCTCAGAATCTCTCTCACACACACACCAGTTACGTGACGCCCACTTAAGCAGACACGTATGTTACAATTTGTGCACCCGCGGGTACACGTGATGTTGCGCATTTATTTAAGCCGGAAGGCGAACCCAAACAGTAGCTGCATTCATTCCCCTCCCGCCGCCTCTTCTCTGGTCGCCGTCGCCCGGTAGCCATGGGCCGGCCGAAGGTAACAACATACGCCATACTCCCGCCGGAGCGGCGCTTTAATATGGAAATTTTAGTGGTCATGCATGCATCTTTTTGTGCTAGCACTCCTATATAAGAGTTGACCGGTCGCTTCCCGCGGACGTGCGCGGGCGGTGGAAGAGGAAGGAGAAGGGAAGCGGGCTGTGGAGTAACGTTTTTACCACAATTTCTTAGAAAACTGAGTGCAATAATTGAGTAGTTTTGCAAACTACTAGTACTACACCTGAAACGGTTCAAAACCTATACTCCCTTGCCAGCGTGCGCTTCCCGCGTGAAACGGTCAGCGTCGCCCTGGAGCGTCAGTGCCGCATTAATGCCCGGCCAGAGCGGAGGCAACCTCTCACTGGCGCCGGCTTTGAAGTGGCGCGATGGCCGAGAGAGCGCCGCTTCCCGGTGCACGTGACTGCTCCGCGTCGAGACTGGCCATAGGCCCTGTTTGGATCCATGGGTTAGAGTTAGTTTGAGCTAGTTGGGGCTCAAATAGCCCTAAAGTATCCAAGCATGAGGGTTTAAATTGGAGCAAGTTGCACCGAACCCACCAAAAAAACTATCCCACCCAAGAGGTGCTAACTGGAGACAGTTCTCATTGGGACCACTGAAAAATCACTTTTCTCTCTCCATGAAGTGCATTTATTGTCAATCTAACCCTGTCACCCAAACACCTCTTTGGCTACAGTTAGTTCAGGGTTAGTCATGAGTTAGTCTAACCTCTAGCTAAGTTAGAGTATCAAACAGGACCAGTATAGGACATGCAAGTTGCTCAAAGCATACAGGCAAATTCGTACGTGAAAGGATTTTTTTCTTTTTGAAAACGGAACGTGAAAGGAATTTTTTTAGAATGCTCTTGGCATGTCGCTAACATGTGATAGTTAACCGACCTCAATAGACGGCAGAAATGCCAGCCCGCCGCACTTTGATAGAGACGAGGAGGGAGAAGCGATACAGGCTGCTGGATTACTAGAGATAGGTGTCGCACGGAAGCCAAGAAATATGGTGATAGCGTGGGTTAGCCATGTACTAGTATGATGTAACTACACTATGCTGCTGTGTTTCGTACTCTTCCAGACCACTGTGGAGATGATTGGTTAATTTTATATCGCTGAATAATATTAAATATTATGAGTGCAGAAACTCCACCACGAGGTTCTTTGCTCCTTCTCGGTCGTCCGGAATCTATGTTCTTCCACTCTATTTTTTTACGTGAGCTTTGTTCATCCTTTTGCCAACATGCGAGACATCTAGCATCAAGGTGCACGTGTTATGCAAGGATCGTTCCATCTATATGAAGAACACGTGGGACGGGAACTACGAGACGGACATGTACCCAGGAGTGGACGTATGAACCTGAGTAATGTAGCGCAGTAAGTGAAGTAGAAAGGCACAAATGGTATGAACATGCGTGGCATATAGGGTGTGTTTGGTTGCGTTCTCGTCTCAGCATAGTTGTTCCCTCTTCATGCATGCTCAACTCAACACCCCTCTTCATGCATGCTCTCTTCATGCATGCTTCTAGTGTATTTGTGCTAAACTAGTGTGGACTCATGCACCCTCCATACACTCTACCAAACACCCAAAAGTAGGTCGAGAAGGGAACTCTTGGGCGGCATTTGTCTCTTACTACCACTAAATGTTGTACGTGCAATGCACGGTGATGTTATGGAGTACGTGCCTAAGTACTCTACTACTACTATATTAGTTGGAGGCACATATTAACTTTTATATTTGTTTACGTGTATGCCCCGAGACCTTCCAACTAGACATGTCTTTCTCTCCAGGTCGCACTTTGTATCGTTCATACCACTAAGTACTACTACGTGTGGTCTCCGACCCAGAAGTGGAAGAAGTGGAGACGCTCTACCACGTTGTTTTTTCTACGCTGGGCTCTACCACGCTGTTCATGTCCCACTCCTTTCGCTGACGTGTGGGACATCCAGCACGTGCCGTGTTTGGCACCCTTCGTCGTAAGAGTTGAAACGCTAGCATTCATCAGAAATAAAAAATAATTATAAATCGGCAGTGATACTATTTTTTTTGCTAACCAATCAGCAGTGATACTATACCACGCGGTTTCCTTGCTCCTTGATATCGGAAAGAATACTTCCGTTCGCCAACATGTGGGACGTCGACCATCCTGGTCCACTTGCCATGCACGCAGAACTCGAAGGGAGAGTCACCCAGGTCGTCGCACCGCAGTAACAATGACTAATGAGCCCTCAAATCACAGGCCCACTTCCCACTTTGAAGTTGCTCGGACGAAGGAACCATCATGACTTTGTTGAATTCCACTTCTTGAAGAAAACTACTGTACCAGCAGTACTGCTAGCTACAGTAGTTACTCCAACAGAGGCCTCCTTTCGTTCATAGGATAGGAATATGAAAATCATAGGAAGTGAGATGACATGCATCTCAATTCCTATAGAGAAAGAGATGCCATTTGATGCTTAGGATAGGAATTTTTCCATTTAGTCTAGGCTAATGTACTAGTAATTTGCTCTAAAAACTACAGTAGTAACTAGTAGTATTGGTACATGCTCGTACTCAGACACAGACACACACACTAACTACTAGTACTACTTCTCACATGCTGGCCAGACGCCGTCGTTCTCCTTCCCGGCTTTGTCGGCGACACCCCACCGTGCTTGGATCTCCGCCGACCTCTCCGCAGCGGCGCGTGCGTCCTTTTCTTTCTTGCGGCGGCGGGCCTCTCTTTTCTTGAGTGCTTTCTGACTTTTCTGCTCCCTCTGTGCGGCTTTGGCCGCCTCTTGCTCTACCGCCCATTCGGCCTTGGCATCTTCAAATTCCTCCCACATAGTTGTGAGGTCGCAAGCGGCGATGAACTCGGCACGACGAGATGCCATCGCTTCCCTACCATTTTGTGTGCGGTCGTGGGCGGCGAGGAACTCGGCGCGGCGGGATGCCATCGCTGCCTTACCGGTTAGTGTGCGGCGTGGTGGCATGAACGACGCTTGGTGAGGGCTCTGGGGTGGAGTGGCCAGACAACCGTATAGTGCATTGGTTTGTCAAGAGCTCAAGGACAGAAGACGAAGCAAATTTGTATTCCCCTTCAATCCTGGTCATTTATTACCGAGTAAAATGCATTGGCGGTCATCGAACTTGTCTTGATAGCTCACTTTGATCATTGTATACGAGATATGGTGATTATAAGGTCACTGGCTCAACGTATAGCTCCGTATTTGTCTGGTTGACCAGTCAAACAGTCCGCATGCGCCTCATCAGCTTGTGTTCTTTATC
Organism: Triticum aestivum; assembly: GCF_018294505.1. Lineage (NCBI taxonomy): Eukaryota > Viridiplantae > Streptophyta > Magnoliopsida > Poales > Poaceae > Triticum > Triticum aestivum. The sequence goes on along the minus strand of NC_057811.1, from coordinate 92,223,496 downwards.
TATCTACGCGGGCCTACCTGTCAATGGAGAAAGAAATACTGTAAAAACCATAATTATGCGTATGTGGGGAATCAAACCACGGACTCGTCGCTGCAACGCACCCTCGTCAGCCAAATGAAAATGAAATACTTCGCGTCAGACACTCACGCTCACGCTGTCAAAGCATGCTAATGCATGCACGTCGCCCTTTAAATCAAAGTCCTGCTCATGGCGCAACGCAAACGGCGAGCCCATCACCTGCGCGCCCCGGCGGTGCCTGACATTACTGTTTAGACGTTTGATGGAGGCCTACGCGAACGCCGAGCATGTATTCACCTGGCTCAACACCAACAGTCATACTCGGACCGCCTTGCTCATGTATATCGTCCATCACAATGACAATCTATAAAACAGCCTAAGCTAGAGAGGGTACTATGGTAGTATGGTACGGAGTATGTACTATCGTGAGCGACCGATCTTAGTGCCACTGCACACCGAAACCCCTTCCATCGCTAGCGCGCGCTTTCCGCCTGAAACGGTCAACGTCTCTCCACAATGTCAATGCCGCATTCCCCGGACTTAACTGTAGGTGCAATTAGTGTGTCACTGACATGCGGGCCAGATGCCCATTGGGCCCACATGTCAGTAACCCAAACGCATCTGCAGTTAAGTCACTGAAGCAGCGTCTGCATTCACGCCCGACGAACCTACTCCGGCGCCAGTTGTCCATCCGTCTGCTACGGCTCATTGCCATTCGCCCGCTATATTAACTTGAGCCCCAGCTCCCAGCCATAGCCAAAGACCCACACTTATTCTCCTCCGGTCCCTTCCTTCTGCCGGCACCACTTCAACCATGGCCTCCTGGTGCTCCGAAGCTCTCTTGGACGTACTGTCGCAGGAGCAGACGAGGGACATCGGCGGCTCCGCTCCGGGCGCGCTCCAAAGCTCTCTTCGACGTACTGTCGCGGGAGCAAACGAAGGAGATCGCCGGCACCCCCCCGGCCGCCCTCCGCCGCCACGACCATGAAGCCGGCGCGCGTGCGCGGGCGCAGCCGGCAGCGAGGAAGAGTAGTACACGGTAGGTTGCCACCGCTCTGGTCCCGGGAAGGCCACCACTATTCCACTCAGTCGACGCCAAGCTTGGTGGGGTAAACATCGGCAGCCAATTAGCCGCTTGACGGCGAGGTGGAGGCGGAAATCTTCAGAACCTTGTGCTCCGGAGGAGGAGGTTATCGAGGCGGATGAGGAGGAGGCAAAGGCAATGGCCGCATTTCTCGGGTTCATGGTCGGACATGGTGGTCGGGCGCCGGCGATCGTTTAGATTAGGTTTACAGTAGGTTTTAGTACGGTTTGTGCGAAATATGTAATGAATTTCGTCCAGTTTGTAGGAAAAGTTTTTGAAATGTAATGAATTTCATCTGGTTAATTCAAATTTGCTTTGTTTGCACGAATTTCATCCGGTTAGTTCATATAGTTGTCGAAAGGTATGCGGGCAGCATCGGATGGCATCCATCAGTGTCCTCGGACAGATGCCGGTGTAAATTTGTGGGCCAGCGCTGGAGATGCCCTAACTATCATGCTATAATCGCTAACAATCCTCCATTATTTGGCAGGGAACAGTTATCCCTCGATCAAAATCAGATCCGCGGTGTTTCGCACTCCTCCCGCGTAAGAGTGTAAACTCTTGCTTACATAAAAATGGAGCAAGTGGACGGCACTGTAGCACGTCATATCACTCGAACTAGCCCGCCTAACGAGCAGGAAAGCACCACCCTCGTCATTTTGTTCTGGATTCCTATCGATCGATCGCGCGAAAATGTTACGCTTCGCAAGTTCTAAAGGAAAAGGCAGCACACTTACGACTCGTACGCGTCGCAACCCCGACAGTCCGGCTCGCACGCCGCTCACCAGAGGGGACACGCGTTGCCTTGCAATTTCACTGACATGTGGGACCGTAATTGAATATACCGTCGATAGCCGAAATCTAATCGCTCGGCGGGCGTCGGTTGAGAAGAGAGAAACGGGGGAGGGAGAAGAGATCGCCCGCCCGCCACGCACGGACTCCAAGAAATATATGGTGATAATGTGAGGTGGGCCATGCTGGAGTCCGGACCGCTTCCGGAGCCCGCTCTCATCGCCCTGGCCCCTCAAGACCCCAGCTGCCCGCCGCATGCATGCATAGCAAGTAGTACTCCTTATGTGGAGGAGAGAGAGGCATTGACAAAGTCAAGGAGTGGGCCCTGCAAGAGCCCGTCTCTACACGTCCTCCTAGGTATTAAAAAATAATTCTAAAAAGGCATAAAAAACAATTGTGTCTTAAAAAGAAAGGTAAAAAAACATTTGAGAGGAAATAGATAGAGAGAAAGTGAGAAAAAGCTGTAGCCTGGGCATTACATGAGGAAGGAGGGAGTGGTGCACATGCCAAGTTCACTGGGCTGCCGTGTTTCACACTCCTCCGTCGTAACAGTGGAGACAATAGCTTTCATCAAAAATAAACAATGAATACTCGTTGCTCGTCCTCTATATCGGAAAGAATACTTTCATTCGCCGACATGTGGGACGTCGACCATCCTGGTCCACCTGCCATGCACAAAATTATCCTGGTCTACCCCGGTCATATCGCAGGCCCAACCTTTCGCACTGTAAGTTGTTCGGACGAAGGAACCATCATGACTTCGTTGAATTCCGCTTCTTCAAGAAAACTTACTGTACCCGCAATACTGCTACCACACGCAAAGACTGGACGGCACTGTACCACGTCATATCACTGAAACCCACTAGGCCAAACTAGCCTGCCTAGGTCATCTATTTTGGAACGGAGGGAGTACGTCTCTGCACTGCTATGATTTTGTGTTGCACGTTCTCTGTACTTTTGCTACGATTTTCCTACCCTATGAACCAAATGAGGCATGAATGTATGTCGACTATTGTCTGATCGATCGCTAAGCCTACAATTTTTGGAGCTAGGGCTATTGGTCGATCGACGAGGGATAAGTATAAGCGTACCACGAGCTCATCAGCCCCAACGTTTCTCTTCGGTGAGTGTTTTGCAAGTACTATAGCTCGCACAGTAGCTAGCCTACTAACACCAAGAATCATCAAACAAGCCCTGCTGATATGATAAATAGTTCAAACTTACATCTAAGCATGCCATATATTACATCAAAAGCTGGTGAGGATACATCTGTTTCCATAACTCGGAGAGGGTTCGCATGATTCATCGCATGATTCACTATCAAACAAAAGTAGCAAGATCCGCCCACACAAGACAGTGCACTAGCCCTAAGATGGTTTGATAACACGCATCGTTCTGGTAATTAAACACAGGGCAATGCAAACTACCCTGAAGTATTAGCGCGACCAACTATTTCTTGTCATCGATCTCTCGGGCAATGACCACAGCACGGACAGCGGCATGGGAATCGATTTCTGGGGCGATGTCCACAGGACTGACCGCGACATCAGAATCGATCTCTGGGGCGATGTCCACAGGATGGACAGCGGCATCGGAATCGATCTCCGGGGCGATGCCAACAGGACGGGCCACGACATCGGAATCATCAAGGACGTCCACCGGCACCTGCACAACCCTAACATATTAGCAAGCACATTGCAAATAATCAAAAACCACAACTATGGTAATAAGCCATTATTTTTTACCTTGTGCAGCTCACCGGGGGATCTTCAAGAAAGGGAAGAAAGGGCTTGAACGAGCGTTCCAGTGAAATGATGGTTGCTTCCTCCAGTCCAACTTGGAGGCCACCTTACCACTGCTGGTAAAGGTGTGGGTTTTGTGATATGACGGGTCATGATGGCCACACCGGGGTGACAGGTGAGTCTCGACTGTAGCACCTCGCTGTGATTTGGTGGATGGCACGCGGGCCCGGATGCTTTGAAATGTCCCGCATGTAGATAGAGCGGCTAGTCATATAGGAGTGCTCAATATTGTGCATCGCGACCAAGGCGGAGAGGAAAACGAGAGAACTACGTAATTAATCATGAGTTTAATTAGGGTAGTTTTGTAAAGTACGAGATACATTCTCCAATCGCAAAATGCCTTGGTTCATGAGATTTGAGATTTGAGCCCTATAAACCGGAAGGGAGGGAGTACTGCACACGGTGTAGTCTAGTCACTTGTTGAAATCTCTAGAAAGGCAAATACTCCTTTCCGGTTTACAGGGCTATACTACTTCCTCCCTCTAGGTGTGTAAGTCATCTTACGAAAACCAAATAGTCCCAAAACACTTAGGCGCGGTGCATTAACTTCTACCTTGTTTCTTGTTTCTTGACATATCAACCAATAAGAGATGAGAGGCGTGCATGCTTTTAATGACTTGCAATGGCTAGTTCATTGCATGCAATACTATTAATTAGCAAATAAACATTGGTGACCCCAGGAGGAAACGGTGCTAAGCGTGTGGACCTATGCAGAATGAGTATCAACCAATGGATAATGGAGTTTAATTGTTAAACAATAGCAATTTTTTCTCATGCAAGAGCCTGGCTAGTACTCCAAGGAACCGCACCACGCGAGCGTTCGCAACTGCCACGTTCGGGTTGCGCTTGGCTCTTCGCCTCTTCGAGAAGACGAACAATGATGTTACTCCTACTTCTACAGTATCGAATCCACTGCTGCATGTCCGTCCACCTCGTGCGGGAGGGATAGCGTGTAGCAAAAGCTTCTACTTACTGCTCCTGCCTTTGCGTCTATGACAGGTGGGCCCAACAGGTGGTTGGCCCTCCTGTCATGCAACCAAAGGCAGGTGCAGTTAAGGCACTGGAGCTCAGTCCGCGAGGGAGAGGGCGTTGTAGTAATCAAATTTCTCGGTCTTGTACGAGTTGACGAGACACATCAAAGCACTGCACTCGATATAAGTCTTTTTACACATTTCAAATGGGCTACTTCGTATGTAGGAGTAGACATATTCTGCTTCATATGTAGTCACTTGTTGCAATCTCTAAAAAGACTTATATTTGGAAACGGAGGGAGTACAACGCATGCATGCATGCCGTGACTTTCCTTTTGATACTTGCATGTGTTGATTTGATGCACCTTGCCAAATTTTGACTATAAATTTAACTAACCAAATTTTCATGCATGTCACAAAAAATTACAGGGCTGTTTGGATTGTGACTATGTTTGTCTTATGTTGCCACATTATTTTTCCCACACTTGCCTAACCTGAGTTGCTCAAATTGTTAGACACACTTTGGCTTGCCTAAGGGAATCTTGCCACAATTTTTGTGTCTATGACATGTGGGGTTCACTGCTAATAAAAAAATCTTGTCTTGGGTGTGGCTTATAAAAAAGACTTATATTTAGGAACGGAGGGAGTAGAAAATATAAATAATAATGCATGTTGGGGCAACCCACGTTTCCGCTAATTTTAGCCGTGGGCTTGTTCACAATTTTTATGAGGGGGTGGTTGTTCATTTAATGGAGGGACTTGTAGTACCAGACTTGAACGATACAAAGTGCGACCTGGCACACCGTAACACCACTTGGAACAAGCGGGTAGCTATCTGAAAAAACAATCAACAACTAAAAAAACCGCGACCTGGCATGTAGTAGTACACAATTTTAAACGATTGTTTTGATGGAGTGAAAAAGGAAAACTACCCCACTACGTATATATAGGTCAGAGCCTCCGCGCTTGCTTGCTAGGGTTGCTCTATTCACACACTCTCATCCTCTCCGGATCTAAACAAGATAGGGGTAGTAACACTGTCTTTCTCCCTTCAAAAACACTGGCTTTCTATCCTCACCGCTGGTTACAGATCCGGACGTATCCCCCTCCGCCGGTGAAGGAGAGGAGGGGCAGCCTTTAGGCCGTAGTCGACAGCGATGGAGGAGACCCACTGCCGGCCGCACCGTTATCTCTGGCCGAGCGACGGCGTGGGAGGTCCTCCGATCCCTTCGTCGTTGCCTGTGGGCGGATCCGGCCTCCCGCGGCCCACCTATCCACATCCCGACGACCTTCAGGTATATCTTCGTTCGAAACCGCCTTAGCTCTACTTCCCCAGCTCGCTACGTCACTGCATGTGCATCATTTTCTACCTCTCAGCCCCTCTCGATCGGATGGTCCAACGTCACATATTTTTTTCTTCTATTGTTAGAGGTAAAGCTACTTCATGGAGTCGAATCTTGTACTCCCTCCGTCCGAAAATACTTGTCATTGAAATGGATGTATCTAGATGTATTTTAGTTCTAGACACATCCATTTTGATGACAAGTAATTTCGGACGGAGGGAGTACTTGGTTCAAACAAGAAATAAAGTGGGGGTGGGGGAATTTAGTATGTACATCGGACTTGGTAAAAACAGGAAGGAAAGGGGGTGAAAGTAGTACAGACTGGTCATCCAACCGGTCTCTTGGTCGAAAAGGGAAATATAGGGGTAACGCTGTACACAGTGGTATGACCAGGACTAGATTTGCTATCCACACATAGGAGTAGGTGGCTAGAGTGAACAAAAATGGGACCAACCCAGATATGTTTCTTGGATGTTTGTTTCTCGGGACAACAAACTATGAATCACCACTTTATGCCCCTGTTTACGTACATGGTGCTGGACTGCTGGTACACCCACTGTCCCATGCCCTTATACCAAATATTTAGGCTCCGTCCGGAATAAAGGGGCAGAAAACATAGGTCTTGATGAAAATAGAGGAATAGGAAAGGAATGTAGGTATAAAACTATGGAACAGCGAACCGGAGGAAACTCTCAAGAGAATGTGTTCGGATGTACTACGAAATGCACAGATTTGTTTTTTTAGAGTAGCATGCTTGGCAGTATGAGATGCTATTTGTTTATTCAGCTGCATAGTGACTACTCTTGTCCTCACCTCACGTACCACACATAGGTTGATTTTTTTATTCCGGCAACACAGCACAGCAACCTGTCTAACGCATGGCAGCGAGCGCCTGCCTTGGGCTTCCGCCTAAAAAATGAGCAGCGCGTGGATGTTTCTAATCCTATGGAATCAGTACTACCAGACCAGCTTTCCTATGAAACACTATTCACCTTTCCCGTGTTCCGAACGGTTGGAAGGGAAAGAATACCGTAGGAATTGTGTTCCTACGAAAATCCTGCACCAAACTTGTGAACCGAACGCAGCCTTAGCTGTTCTTAATCTAATGTCCTTGGTAAAAATGAAGCCATGCCACTGTTATAAGTCATGACAAGTTTAGCCAAATGTTTTTGCCAATAATTGTTTGAGACTCTGACTGTTTCCTCTGTGCCTTTTGTGCAAACAGGGATATCCAATTCACCTGGTTGCTGTTGTGACCTTTTGGTGCACTGCACAAAACTCTTCTTAAAAGAAGTGACTTTTGTGCTGTTTAACTGGAATGTCAGAATGGAACCGTTGGTTCATTTTGGTGGAACTGCACAAAGGGAGATCTGTGTTCCAATCCTCATCATCCATATTGGCGCCATAACCTTCCTTTAGGTAAGAATGATATTTAATGCATGTGTTCATCCCTATTTTCCGACTGCCATGAGAAAATAATGATGTTTTTTACTAGTACACTTGTACTCCCTCACTGACAAAACCAATTCTGAATTAGAAGGCCAATCATGTACTTGGTTTCACCAACTGGTGACGAGAAAGAGAAACAGAGCATGAAGAGGAAGAAGAAGAAGAATAAACAGTGCCAAGGCGATCTTGCTGAAGCCAGAGGCCTCAGTCGAGGCCATTCAAGGGCTCCGGCAACGACTACCTTACATGTGAGATGATCCTCCAGGGAGCCCTTCCACTTCTGTTGTCTCACTTAATTAATTAGGAGTACTTAAGTACCACTAATTTATTACTGCCTAATTTTCCTGTTGGAGTTAAACAAATCTTTAGTAGGACCCTATGCTGAATCATGTACGTGTGTATGTTTGTCTATGGAGGTGAATCATGTGGTGGAGCAGGGAGGGAATATTATTAGTGTCATGACACAATAGTGCTATTGTTTTGCATCTCAATTTATTGCCATCGGTTCAATGAGGCAATGTTTTGCGTATTGTCCATCATGAATTTGATGCTACTGTTTGAGTAATATGCTAATGTCTTCCTATCCTTTCTCACTAAGCTAATGAAGGTTTCACCTTGTTCCTACTTGTGCAAACAGGGATCATGTTGTGCCAATCATACATTTTAGTGGAACTACACAAGACAATACAATGAACTGTATCCCAGCCAGTGCTTTAACTCTGCTGGAAGTTCTTGATAATCTTTCGATATAATCTCAGCACTGGTAAACAAGAGTGATTTCAACCATACATTTGAAGTGCACAAAAATATATACTATTGTGTGATTCCAGTGAGTGCTTTATCATCTCTTATGGGACTACATGAATAAGCTTTTTTCTCAGTTTGGTACGGGCCTAAGGCCTTCATCCATATTAGTTTGCTGTCATCTCTATTTGTATCGTGCTACTGTCATGAGAAACTCCTTTATCTTTGCACGTTAAAGTTTTGCAACCTATGATAAATGGCAATGCTTTGAGTGTTGAGTTGAGCTAATTGGCACTGATTAAATAAACTAATACCTCTCTTTAAGCCAGACTACTATGTTGCTAACTTTACCCATTAAGATAATGAGGGTGCTTCTATTTGTTAGTGTATGTTTCATCAACTAGTCCCACTATTACAGTAATCTCACTCTCTCAATATATGTGCCAACAGGGACGCTCGATTTTGGTGGAACTGCACAAAAACTTTGGGTGCTTCATTGCCTCGACAGCTTCCGTCCTTTCATGTCAGTCGCTAATCTCCGCTTGCTTTCTTCCTTTGCTGTCAGTCGCTTGGCTTATCTCGGCTTCCAGTCAAAGGAAATAGTAATTGATATGCTACCTCACACAGGTTGGTACTGGTCTTTATCCTGATTATTGTGCTTCTCATATGTATTGGTAATTTGGTATTGTGCTACTGTTTGCCGATTTCATAAAGGAGTAATTTGGAGCCTGAACTCGCAGGCAAATCATTACATCGGGTGATTTCAGTAGAACTACACAAAATGATCAGATGGACAGGTACTTATGCTGCTGCTATGTACTCCAAAGTTCACTCAGACAAGCATCGATGTTGACAAGAAGTGCCTATATTCATTCGAGTATCAACCGGCGTCAACCAATTGTCAAACTCCAAGTATTAGGAGAGTGAACGCCAAAAATATTGCTTGGTGCATAGCCCAGAAAAATGCAGTCCAGTCTTTGGTCCCAACTTGTGCCTTTTGGTTATCGGCACATATGGTAGCGAACTATATGGCATGGAGTCTAAAGATTCCAGACAAGTTGGTTGACGCGTATATTCATCTGGCACTTAATCAGTCTGCACGCCAAGGATGCTCCATTTCAGTTGAACTGCACAAAAAAATTGGGTGGTTCATTTTCTCAACCGCCTTCTTTCTCGTCTGCAATGTAGAATTTTGGCGAGATACAGGACCAAGATGAGCCAGTAAACTAGTTGGATGAAAGTAGTGGCCAAGTTTCTCAAACCTCCCTCGGCACGAGGCCACTATTTGAGGATAAACCTACAAGCAAAGTTCAGATTGTCTGTGCTGCCTCTTATGTACTCGAAAGTTTACTCGTACAAGAACTAATTTTAGCAAGAAGTACCTCCGATTGAACACCATTTACCAGTCTGTACCCTAGGTAATTAAAGTTCGTCCATGGATCATATTGGTTGTGATCTCAATCATTTGGATGCATAAACATACTGAATATGTGTATATCTGAATCTTTTTGTGAATTATGTATGAATATTGTCGTGTGATCTATCAATCATTTGGATGCATAGATATGTTGAGCTTGTGTATATATGAATCTTTTGAGTTGTTGATAGTGAATGTTGGCTATGAATATGAACGTGTCCTGTGAACCTGAGTTTGATATGAATGTTTACCTTTTCTGTTGTATTTGTGTGTGAACTTGTTAGTATGCCTACTGTGGGGTATAAAACGCAGGTCTCTTATAAAAGTAATGCTGTGTCCAATTTATGTTTTCCCTTCTAACCACATTATATATATTTATATTATTGCTACTATCGTATATTTTATAGAGACTTTTATATACATTATAAAAACATCCCACGTGTTATTAACTTATAAAAGTAAATGTTTAACGGAAGTTGGCAAGGAAAATCCTGGTTGTTTTTGACTCACAGGCAAGGAAAATCCTCGTGATTGCGTACAAAAGCTTGCGAAGATTTTAAGGACCAATTTAATAATAACGCGCTCATTTTTATTTTGAGCAATAACTCGCTAATTTCTTAATTATATATATATAATGTGCCTCTCCGGCTTATTCTTTGATATCAATTGCTCCTTCTAACATAACATTATATATATAACGAGCCCACCTAATACGTGTATTTCAAGGAAGTGCAAATGGGCTGGGTTTCTTAGAAAATATAAATGGGCCTGATTGACGCGAAATTATTTGTTCACCCAGCCCAGCAAATGGACTGTACATTCTAGAAAACATGGGTTAAATATATGCCACATTTTTGCAGGCTGACATGTGGGCCAATAGGTCGAAGCCAACGCAGGGCATTGTCAACTTGGTCAACAAATGATTGTGTCATCCACAGCCATTGGATTTATATCCAACGGCCGGCATGCACCTTCAATCTCTCGTCTTCTTCCTCCAGCGTCGCCGGGACCGCCTGGTCTGGCCTCCGGCGGCTAGAGGCTCTGCTTAGCACGCATCGCTGCGAAGCGCTACCCCACCGCCGGCCAGGCTATCCCTCCACCCCTTGACACCTCCTGTTATTCTCCACAGACTACAGCCCCACGCCGCAACAGAACCAGTTATAACCCTTCTCCTCCTCTCAATCTGCGACTCCACTGCCGCGTTTTCCCATCTCCGAGTCGTTCCCGTCCGGGGCCTCGCCGTCGTCCACCGCCTCGCTGCGTTCGGTGCGGCGTGGTCAACAAACGAGAGTCATCGGAAGAGGACTGTACGTAGAGATCCTGACGGCTGGGACCCACGAGGTCCATGGTCGCACACAAGGAAAGTTCCTCCTTATTAAGCTGAAAAAAATGTTTCCTCCACCTGACAGCTGGGACCCACCGGCTGTATCTTCGCACGGAAGGAAGTGCCTCCTTGTTTTGCGAAAAAAATTCATCCCGTTGACAGCTGGGACCCGTCAAATTTGGTGACTGACTTGTGGGCCTACTAAGAGGATGTGTACGCACGGCTTTGTCAATTTAATCAACAAATGATTCTAGCAGCTGGACCGTTGGATGTTAATCCAACAGCCGTGCTCCTTCTTCAACCTCTGTTCTTGCTCCTGTCTCCCGTGGGCGGCACCGCGGCTGTGCTACCGCGCACCCGAACCAGTGAAGTTTCCCACTCCTCTCCATCTGCGACTCCATTGCCCCGTCTTCCCCATCTCCGAGTCGTTCCAGTCTGGGTGCGCTCGGCACGGTGTGGTCAACGTGGTCAACAACCGAGAGTCATCGGAAGATGACTGTACGTGAGAGGCTGACAGTGGGGACGCACCACGCCCATGGACGCATGCATGCAACGGAACGCGGCAAGGTCAACGTGGTCAAGGAACGACTTCCATCGGAAGTATACTGTACGTGGAGAGTCTCAGCTGGGTCCACGGCCGCAGCAAGTAAGTGCCTCCTTATTACGCGGAAAATAATGATTCCTCCAACTGACAGCAGGGACCCACTGGACGGGCCACCGTATTTTGTGAAAAAACGTTTGCTCCCTGACTGTTGGCACCCACCTGACGGGCCACCGTATTTCATGAAAAAAACGTTCCCCCCGCTGTCAGCTCGGACCCACTGGAAGTGCCTCCTTAGTACGCACAAAAAAATGAATACTCCTCCGGCTAGCTGGGACCTACCTTGGTGGGAGGCTGACTTGTGGGCCTACTAAGTTGACGGGGATGAAGGGCTTTGTCAACTTAGTCAATATGAACGATTCTAGCTCCAGTGACCGTACGATGTCCATCCAACGGCCGTAGTGCTTCCTCAACCTCTGGTCTTCTTGCTCCAGCCGCCCAAAGCAGCGCCGGTCGTGCCGCATGCTCCTGCCTCCCGTGGCCGGCTGTGCTGCCGCGGGAGGCCTCACCGCCCCTACTATTCCCACCGCTGGCCAGGCCCTGCTGCGACGGCAGCCTCACACCGCAGCCGAACCAGTGAACCCTCGTACTCCTCTCCTCACGGGCTTCCACTGCCGCGTCTTCCCTGGCTCCGCGTTGTCCCCTTCCTAGGCCTCGTCGTCGTCCACCGCCGTGGTGCTCTCCGCGCGGCGTGGTAAACGTGGTCAAGGAACGACTTCCATCGGAAGAGTACTGTACATGGAGAGGCTGACAGCTGGGTCCATGGCCACAACCCAGTTTTTTTTTTATTTGCCAAGTAAGTCGCTTTGTCAGGCCTGTTGGGCTGCAAATCTTTCAAGACGAGGAGAGCTTTCATTCGGCTGGCCGAGAAAATGGCCCATCAGTAATGAGAAATGGGTTGTACTTTTAAAACACATCAAACCGGCAATTAGTTTCAAATATCTTTTTTTTCATTTCAAGATTTTAAATTACATTAATTTTTATGCGTGGAGAATTTGTTGGATTTTATATTGATATACATTTATTTTTAAAATCAGTTTGAATGTGAGTCAAAATTTCGGGATTAAAAACAGTTCGGACCGCACCGAAATATGCAAAATTTCGTATAATTTTTTAACCATGGCCACAATATGGGCTGTAATGCTAACAAAAAGAATATGGGCTCCAAAAAACACCTTAATAATTAGCAAATGGGCTGTAAATTATTAGAAATAATGGCAGATGGGTTGTATGCTGTTTTCCACAGATTTGAGGCTTTCCTAAAAAAGGTTGACGCACAAGCAGTGACTGTTGGATGGCCATCCAACGGCCGTCGTGCTTCTTCAATCTCTGCTCTTCCTGCTCCAGCCGCTCAAACAAGCGTCGGCGGGACTGCCTGCTCCCTCCTCCCCGCGGCCGGCTCTGCTGCCGCGCAGGCCTCACCGCCCCACCGTACTCCCATCGCTGGCCTAGCCATCCCTCTACTCACCCACACCTGCTGTTATTCTCCGGCGACGGCAAACGAACCAGTAAACCCTCGTACAGTCGTACTCCCCTCCGCGTGGGAAACAACTGTCGAGTCTTCCCTGCCTCCATGTCGTTCCCTTCCTAGGCCTCGCCGTCGTCCACCGCCCTGCTGCTCTCGGCGCGGCCTGGTCAACGTGGTCAACGACCGACATGCATTTGAAGTGGACTGTACGTGGAAAGGCCGACAGCCGGGTCCACGGCCGCACGCAAGGAAATGCCTCCTTATTACGCGCAAAATAATGATTCCTCCACCTGACATCAGGGACCCACCGAAAGGGCCTCTGTATTTCATGAAAAAAACGTTACCGCCGCTGACAGCTCGGACCCACCAGCTATATCTTCGCACGCAAGGAAGTGCCTCCTTATTACGCACACAAAAATGAATACTCCCCCTGTTAGCTGGGACCCAGTATTGTGGCAGGCTGACTTGTGGGCCTACTAAGTTGACGGGGACGGAGGGCTTTGTCAACTTAGTCAATATGCACGATTCTACCTCCAGTGACCATACGATGTCCATCCAACAGCCGTAGTGCTTCTTCAACCTCTGGTCTTCTTGCTCCAGTCGCCCAAACCAGCGCCGGTCGTGCCTCGTGCTCCTGCCTCCCGTGGCCGGCTGCGATGCGGCGGAGGCCTCACCGCCCCCTACTACTCCCACCGCTGGCCAGGCCATCCCTCTACTCACCCACACCCCCTGTTAATCTGCGGCGACGGCAGCCTCACACCGCAGCGAACCAGTGAACCCTCGTACTCCTCTACGCGTGGGCATCCACTGCCGCGTCTTCCCCGGCTCCGCGTCGTCCCCTTCCTAGGCCTCGCCGTCGTCCACCGCCCTGGTGCTCTCGGCGCGGCGTGCTCAACGTGGTCAAGGAACGGCTTCCATCGGACGTGGACTGTACGTGGAGAGGCTGACAGCTGGGTCCACGGCCGCAGCAAGGAAGTGCCTCCTTTTTACGTGCAAAATAATTATTCCTCCATCTGACAGCGGGGACCCACCGGACGGGCCACCGTATTTCGCAAAAAAAATGTTTGCCCCTGACTGCTAGGACCCACCAGCTACATCTTCGCACGCAAGGAAGTGCGTCCGGGCAAAAAAAATGATTCACCCCCCTGACTGCTGGGACCCACCAGCTACATCTTCGTAGGCAAGGAAGTGCCTGACAGCCGGGACCACCTGGTCGAAGCGTACGTAGCGTTGTCATTCTGGTCGCGAACGTGTACGTACATATATACTGGTGGATGTAGAGGCACGCACGTGTCGTAGTAGAGGCGCGTACGTGTCGTAGTAGAGGCGCGCACGTAGCATGTACACGTACGTACATCGGCCAGGGTGCAAGAAAGAAAATACGGCCACGTATGTGTACATACGGGCGGGGTCTCGATCGCCTACTCGCGCATACGTACGGCCTGGGATCGTGTACATGGCTGGGTCAGAACGGAGAAACAACATCGTCGTCGTGTTCATGGGGAGGCAACGGAATGCGTCGTGTTCATCGGGAGGCAACGGAACGAGTGGGAGCCAACCGGCTGGGTCGGAACGGAATGCGTGGTCGTGTTCATCGGGAGGGCTTGGACGGAACAGGCGATGGAAACGAGGCCTGGCGTACCGCACAATGGAGGAAACGGACCTCCTACGTTCGGAACGGGGTCCTGTTGATCGGGAGGGGTCTGGCGTACCGCAAATCGGAGGAAACGGACCTCCTACGGTCGAAACGGGGGTCATGTTGATCGGGAGGGGTGTGGCGTACCACAAAACGGACGAAACGGACCTCCTACGGTCGAAACGGGGGTCCTGTTGACCGGGAAGGGTGTGGCGTACCGCAAAACAGACGAAACGGACCTCCTACGGTCGAAACGGGGGTCCTGTTCGTCGGGAGGGGTGTGGCGTACCGCAAAACGGGACTCCACGGGATACTGTTCATCTCCACCGTCGACCTCCTCCAGCCTCCACGGGCTACCGTCGACCTCCTCCAGCCTCCACGGGCTCCTGTTCATCCAGCCTCCACCGCGCGCTACTCCACCGGCTACTGTTCAACCACCCCTCCACGGGCACCCCTCCACCGTCTACTGTTCATCCAGCCCTCCACACCACGGGGTCCTGTTCAACCATCCCTCCACGGGCACCCCTCCACCGTCTACTGTTCATCCAGCCCTCCACCACACCACGGGGTCCTGTTCATCCAGAGGCAACGCCACCGCTCACTGTTCATCCAAACCCCCCCGCAACGCTCACTGTTCATCCCAGAGGCAGCATCGATCGGCTTCAATTAGCAGCAGTAGCGAAGGAATCGCTCGCTCGGGTTCAGTTAACAGCCATCGATCGATCGCTCGGGTTCAGTAACGCGCAGCCTGCAGTGCAATCGCTCGGGTTCAGTTAGAGCCCAACACCTCGCTCGGGTTCAGTTAGAGCCAACGCCTCGCACACACGCGCGTACGTGTACGAGAGAAACGCGCATCGCTCGGCCCCCCGCCTCCCACCGTAACCGGGAACTCCCCAAAATTTTCCTTGCCCTCACTTCTAGCACGGTTTTTTCCGTCATGGATGGCCCAAAGAATGTCATGCAGCTGCGTCTCCGGCCCGCCCAGGACGAAAAGCCAATTTTCTGTCATGATTTTTTGTCATAGAAGTAGGAGCCCACCACATCTATGATGATACCGGGTTTTGTCACAATTATCGTCATAGAAGTGTCATATGTATGACAGAAAAAAATTCGTTCGGCCCAAAATGTCACGGATGTGTCTTTTTTTTTGTAGTGATTCCACCTCGGTCATATCGTAGCGGTGCTTAGGCGAAGCTCTGCGTCGGTAGCAACATCATCACTGTCATCACGCTGTCGTGCTGACGGAACTCTCCCGTGAAGCTCTGCTGGATCGGAGTTCGCGGGACGTCATCGAGCTGAACGTGTGCTGAACTCGGAGGTGCCGTATGTTCGGTACTTGGATCGGTCGGATCGTGAAGACATACGACTACATCAACCGTGTTGTGCTAACGCTTTCGGTCTACGAGGGTACGTGGACAACACTCTCCCCTCTCGTTGCTATGCATCACCATGATCCTGCGTGTGCGTAGGAAAATTTTGAAATTACTACGTTCCCCAACAGTGGCATCCGAGCCTGGTTTTATGCGTAGATGTTATATGCATGAGTAGAACACAAGTGAGTTGTAGGCGATATAAGTCATACTGCTTACCAGCATGTCATACTTTGGTTCGGCGGTATTGTTGGATGAAGCGGCCCGGACCGACATTACGCGTACGCTTACGCGAGACTGGTTCTACCGACGTGCTTTGCACACAGGTGGCTGGCGGGTGTCAGTTTCTCCAACTTTAGTTGAACGGAGTGTGGCTATGCCCGGTCCTTGAGAAGGTTAAAACAGCACTAACTTGACAAACTATCGTTGTGGTTTTGATGCGTAGGTAAGAACGGTTCTTGCTCAGCCCGTAGCAGCCACGTAAAACTTGCAACAACAAAGTGGAGGACGTCTAACTTGTTTTTGCAGGGCATGTTGTGATGTGATATGGTCAAGGCATGATGCTATATTTTATTGTATGAGATGATCATGTTTTGTAACCGAGTTATCGGCAACTGGCAGGAGCCATATGGTTGTCGCTTTATTGTATGCAATGCAAACGCCCTGTAATGCTTTACTTTATCACTAAGCGGTAGCGATAGTCGTAGAAGCATAAGTTGGCGAGACGACAACGATGCTACGATGAAGATCAAGGTGTCGCGCCGGTGACGATGGTGATCATGACGGTGCTTCGGAGATGGAGATCACAAGCACAAGATGATGATGGCCATATCATATCACTTATATTGATTGCATGTGATGTTTATCTTTTATGCATCTTATCTTTCTTTGATTGACGGTAGCATTATAAGATGATCTCTCACTAAATTATCAAGGTACAAGTGTTCTCCCTGAGTATGCACCATTGCGAAAGTTCTTCGTGCTGAGACACCACGTGATGATCGGGTGTGATAGGCTCTACGTTCAAATACAACGGGTGCAAAACAGTTGCACACGCGGAATACTCAGGTTAAACTTGACGAGCCTAGCATATGCAGATATGTCCTCGGAACACTGAGACCGAAAGGTCGAGCGTGAATCATATAGTAGATATGATCAACATAGTGATGTTCACAATTGAAACTACTCCATCTCACGTGATGATCGGACATGGTTTAGTTGATTTGGATCACGTGATGACTTAGATGATTAGAGAGATGTCTATCTAAGTGGGAGTTCTTAAGTAATATGATTAATTGAACTTAAATTTATCATGAACTTAGTCCTGGTAGTATTAGCATATCTATGTTGTAGATCAATAGCTCGCGTTTAGCTCCCCTGTTTTATTTTGATATGTTCCTAGAGAAAACTAAGTTGAAATATGTTAGTAGCAATGATGCGGACTTGGTCCGTGATATGAGGATTAACCTCATTGCTGCACAGAAGTATTATGTCCTTGATGCACCGCTAGGTGACAGAACTATTGCAGGAGCAGATGCAGACGTTATGAACGTTTTGACAAAAGCTCGGTATGATGACTACTTGATAGTTTAGTGCACCATGCTTTACGTCTTAGAACCGGGACTTCAAAAATGTTCTGAACGCCACGGAGCATATAAGATGTTCCAATAATTGAAATTGGTATTTCATACTCATGCCCATGTCGAGAGGTATGAGACCTCTAACAGTACTTTGCCAATAAGATGGAGGAGAATAGCTCAACCAATGAGCATGTGCTCAGATTGTCTGAGTACTACAATTACTTGAATCAAGTGGAAGTTAATCTTCTAGATAAGATAGTAATTGACAAAGTTCTCTAGTCACTATCACGAAGTTAATAGAACTTCGTGATGAACTATAATATCCAAGGGATGACGAAAGTAATTCCCGAGCTCTTCGCGATGCTGAGATCGGTGAAGGTAGAAATCAAGAAAATAGCATCAAGTGTTGATGGGTTAACAAGATCACTAGTTTCAAGAAAAGGGCAAAGGGAAAGAAGGGGAACTTCAAGAAGAACGGCAAGCAAGTTGCTGCTCAAGTGAAGAAGCCCAAGTTTGGACCTAAGCCTGATACTGAGTGCTTCTACTGCAAAAAGGACTGGTCACTGGAAGCGGAACTACCCCAAATAATTGGCGGATAAGAAGGATGGCAAAGTGAACAAAAGTATATTTGATATACATGTTATTGATGTGTACTTTACTAGTGTTTATAGCAACCCCTCGGTACTTGATACTGGTTCAGTTCCTAAAGAGTAGTAACTCGAAACGGGAGTTGCATAATGAACAGAAACTAGTTAAGGATGAAGTGACGATGTGTATTGGAAGTGGTTCCAAGATTGATATGATCATCATCGCACACTCCCTATAATTTCGGGATTAGTGTTGAACCTAAATAAGTGTTATTTGGTGTTTGCGTTGAGCATGAATATGATTTGATCATGTTTATTGCAATACGGTTATTCATTTAAGTTAGAGAATAATTGTTGTTCTGTTTACATGAATAAAACCTTATATGGTTACACACCCAATGAAAATGGTTCGTTGGATCTCGATCGTAGTGATACACATATTCATAATATTGAAACCGAAAGATGCAAAGTTAATAATGATAGTGCAACTTATTTGTGGCACTGTCGTTTAGGTCATATTGGTGTAAAGCACATGAAGAAACTCCATGCTGATGGACTTTTGGAATCACTTGATTACGAATCACTTGATGCTTGCGAGCCATGGCTCTTGGGCAAGATGACTAAAACGCCGTTCTCCGGAACAATTGAGCGAGCAACAGATTTGTTGGAAATCATACATACTGATGTATGTGGTCCGATGAATATTGAGGCTCGCGGCAGGTATCGTTATTTTCTGACCTTCATAGATGATTTGAGCAGATATGGGTATATCTACTTGATGACACATAAAGTCTGAAACATTTGAAAAGTTCATATAATTTCAGAGTGAAGTGGAAAATCATCGTAACAAGAAAATAAAGTTTCTACGATCTGATCGTGGAGGAGAATATTTGAGTTACAAGTTTGGTCTTCATTTGAAACAATGCGAAATAGTTTCGCAACTCACGCCACCTGGAACACCACAGCGTAATGGTGTGTCCGGACATCATAACTGTACTTTTTTAGATATGGTGCGATCTATGATGTTTCTTACCAATCTACCACTATCGTTTTGGGGTTATGCATTAGAGACAGCTGCATTCACGTTAAAAAGGGCACCATCTAAATCCGTTGAGATGACACCTTATGAACTGTGGTTTGGCAAGAAACCAAAGTTGTCGTTTCTTAAAGTTTGGGGTTGCGATGCTTATGTGAAAAAGTTTCAACATGATAAGCTTGAACCCAAATCATAGAAATGCGTCTTCATAGGATACCCAAAGGAGACTATTGGGTATATCTTCTATCACAGATCCGAAGGAAAATTCGTTGCTAAGAATGGATCCTTTTTAGAGAAGGAGTTTCTCTCGAAAGAAGTGAGTGGGAGGAAAGTAGAACTTGATGAGGTAACTGTACCTGCTCCCTTATTGGAAAGTAATTCATCACAGAAACCGGTTCATGTGACACCTACACCAATTAGTGAGGAAGCTAATGATAATGATCATGAAACTTCAGATCAAGTTAATACCGAACCTCGTAGGTCAACCAGAGTAAGATCCGCAGCAGAGTGGTACGGTAATCCTGTTCTGGAGGTCATGTTACTTGACCATGACGAACCTACGAACTATGAGGAAGGGATGATGAGCCCAGATTCCGCAAAATGGCTTGAGGCCATGAAATCTGAGATGGGATCCATGTATGAGAACAAAGTATGGACTTTGATTGACTTGCCCGATGATTGGTGAGACATTGAGATTAAATGGATCCTTAAGAGGAAGACGGACGCTAATAGTAGTGTTACTATCTAAAAATCTAGAATTGTCGCAAAAAGGTTTTCGACAAGTTCAAGGTGTTGACTACGATGAGAGTTTCTCATTCGTATCTATGCTTAAGTCTGTCCGAATCATGTTAGCAATTGCCGCATTTTATGAAATCTGGCAAATGGATAAACAAAATTGCATTCCTTAATGGATTTATTAAAGAAGAGTTGTATATGATTCAACAAGAAGGTTTTGTCAATCCTAAAGGTGCTAACAAAATATGCAAGCTCCAGCGATGCATCTATGGACTAGGGCAAGCATCTCGGAGTTGGAATATACGCTTTGATAAAGCATATAGTTTTATACAGACTTGAGGTGAAGCCTGTATTTACAAGAAAGTGAGTGGGAGCACTACAACATTTCTGATAAGTATATGTGAATGACATATTGTTGTTCCGAAATAATGTAGAATTATTCTGCAATGCATAAAGGAGTGTTTGAAAGGAGTTTTTTTCAAAGAAAGACCTCGGTGAAGCTGCTTACATATTGAGCATCAAGATCTATAAAGATAGATCAAGACGCTTGATAAGTTTTTTCAATGAGTACTTACCTTGACAAAATTTTGAAGTAGTTCAAAATGGAACAGTCGAAGAAAGAGTTCTTGCCCGTGTTACAAGGTGTGAAATTGAGTAAGACTCAAAGCCCGACCACGGCAGAAGATAGAAAGAGAATGAAAGTCATTCCCTATACCTCAGCCATAGGTTCTATAAAGTATGCCATGCTGTGTACCAGATCTATTGTATACCCTACACTGAGTTTGGCAAGGGAGTACAATAGTGATCTAGGAGTACATCACAGGACAGCGGTCAAAATTATCCTTAATGGAATAAGGATATGTTTCTCGATTATGGAGGTGACAAAAGGTTCTTCGTAAAGAGTTACATCGATGCAAGCTTTGACACCGATCTGGATGACCCTAAGTCTCGATCTAGATACATATTGAAAGTGGGAGCAATTAGCTAGAGTAGCTCCATGCAGAGCATTGTTGACATAGAAATTTGCAAAATACATACGGATCTGAATATGGCAGACCCGTTGATTAAACTTCTCTCACAAGCAAAACATGATCACACCTTAGTACTCTTTTGGTGTTAATCACATAGCGATGTGAACTAGATTATTGACTCTAGTAAACCCTTTGGGTGTTGGTCACATGAAGATGTGAACTATGGGTGTTAATCACATGGTGATGTGAACTATTGATGTTAAATCACATGGCAATGTGATCTAGATTATTGACTCTAGTGCAAGTTGGAGACTGAAGGAAATATGCCCTAGAGGCAATAATAAAGTTATTATTTATTTCCTTATTTCATGATAAATGTTTATTATTCATGCTAGAATTGTATTAACCGGAAACATGATACATGTGTGAATACATAGACAACCAGAGTGTCACTAGTATGCCTCTACTTGACTAGCTCATTAATCAAAGATGGTTATGTTTCCTGGCCATAGACATGAGTTGTCATTTGATTAACGGGATCACATCATTAGGAGAATGATGTGATTTACTTGACCCATTCCGTTAGCTTAGCACTTGATCGTTTAGTATGTTGCTATTGCTTTCTTCATGACTTATACATGTTCCTATGACTATGAGATTATGCAACTCCCGTTTACCGGAGGAACACTTTGTGTGCTACCAAACGTCACAATGTAACTGGGTGATTATAAAGGTGCTCTACAGGTGTCTCCGAAGGTACTTGTTGGGTTGGCGTATTTCGAGATTAGGATTTGTCACTCCGATTGTCGGAGAGGTATCTCTGGGCCCACTCGGTAATGCACATCACTATAAGCCTTGCAAGAATGTAACTAATGAGTTAGTTGCAAGATGATGTATTACAGAACGAGTAAAGAGACTTGCCGGTAACGATATTGAACTAGGTATTGAGATACCGACGATCGAATCTCGGGCAAATAACATACTGATGACAAAGGGAACAACGTATGTTGTTATGCGGTTTGACCGATAAAGATCTTCGTAGAATATGTAGGAGCCAATATGAGCATCCAGGTTCCGCTATTGGTTATTGACCGGAGACGTGTCTCGGTCATGTCTACATTGTTCTCGAACCCGTAGGGTCCGCACGCTTAAAGTTTCGGTGACGATTGTATTATGAGTTTTTGTGTTTTGATGTACCGAAGGTTGTTCGGAGTACCGGATGAGATCGGGGACATGACGAGGAGTCTCGAAATGGTCGAGACATAAAGATCGATATATTGGACGACTATATTCGGACATCGGAAAGGTTCCGAGTGATTCGGGTATTTTTCGGAGTACCGGAGAGTTACGGGAATTCGTATTGGGCCTTAATGGGCCATACGGGAAAGGAGAGAAAGGCCTCAAAGGGTGGCCGCACCCCTCCCCATGGACTGGTCCGAATTGGACTAGGGAGGGGGGCGCCCCCTTCCTTCCTTCTCCTTCTCCCTTCCCTTTTTCCTATTCCATGTGGGAGGTGGAATCCTACTAGGACTAGGGAGTCCTAGTAGGACTCCACACTTGGGCGCGCCCTATGAGGGCCGGCCTCCTCGTCCCTTGCTCCTTTATATACGGGGGCAGGGGGCACCTCTAGACACATAAGTTGATCTGTTGATCTATTCCAGCCCTGTGCGGTGCCCCCTCCACCATATTCCACCTCGGTCATATCGTAGCGGTGCTTAGGCGAAGCCCTGCGTCGGTAGCAACATCATCACCGTCATCACACCGTCGTGCTGACGGAACTCTCCCGTGAAGCTCTGCTGGATCGGAGTTCACGGGACGTCACCGAGCTGAACGTGTGCTGAACTCGGAGGTGCCGTACGTTCGGTGCTTGGTTCGGTCGGATCGTGAAGACGTACGACTACATCAACCGCGTTGTGCTAACGCTTCCGCTTTCGGTCTACGAGGGTACGTGGACAACACTCTCCCATCTTGTTGCTATGCATCACCATGATCCTGCGTGTGCGTAGGAAAATTTTGAAATTACTACGTTCCCCAACACGCTCGACCTCACTCCCTCGCTCGAGCTCTCAAACCCTAGCGCCGCCGCTACTTCCATCATCGCCGGTGAGGAAGAGCTTAGCTGCCTCGACCTCATCGCCGTCGTACTCGCGCCGGTCGCGGATTTCTTCACTCCGCCGCCGCCGTAGCTGTCTTCCTCTGCCAAGTTAGGGTGTGGAAGATCTGAACTGACGAACTTCTAAATCTACACCTCACAGTTCGTCGTGTTCTTCGTCAAGGGTAATTAAAAGCTACTTTTACTGCCCTTGTTGATTCTGATGTTTTCTACAAAATCTTCAAAAGGTGTTTATTCTTCAAATCTTCACACACTAAACACCTCACAAAACATCTGTTCTTGATCTGTTTCCCTAAGCAACATTTTTCTTCAAGATTCCTAATTGTGTGGATTTTCAATCTATACAACTCTGGAACCTAAGTCAAAGAACGCTTAGTGAAATTCCTCAAGACTCATCTGGTCAAATTCCTCAAACTTGTTCTTTTTGCAAAAACTTCTGAGAATGCATATGACCTCTCCAAATTCCTCGCAACTATATTCTGTTCACAGGTACACATGTCCGCTGCTGAATCACTAGGTTCTCATCAACTTAACTCATTTGCAGCGTCCCTCGAAGAAAAGTTGCACACCTCATCTGAGAACTCAATAGTTCAAAATCCTCAGCTGAAGAAAATGGCTAACGGCAAGAAACCTCAGAAGGGAGGAAAGAAACCTGAAGTCAACACTGCGTTTGAGATCCCTGATGACATCTATGCAGGGTACTGCACACCCCCTGAGGAAACAAAGAATGAGCACAAAGTGCACATTCAGAAGATTGAGAGGAGATGGGCTAGAGAATGGAGGGATTACAAATATGTAACTCCTAAGTACATGAAGAAATTTGCTGTACACCCTCCATGCCCAAGACCTCCACTGGCACCTGGCCAAGTTGCTGATCCCTCAAGCATCAGAAGAGGTGAAGAATTTCCAAAGGAATGGGTCAAGCGTCAAGCCAAGCTGGCCAAAGTGGCAAAAGAAGCAGTGAAGAAATTCAATGAAGATTCTGCTGTTGCTACTGTTGAGGCCTCTGCTAGCAAGCCTAAGAAGGCCATGCCCAAGAAGCCTGCACACAAGCCCAAGACTTCTGCACCAATGTCCTCACAGCCAAGCTCATCTGCAATGCCCTCACGGCCCAGCTCAGCAAAGCCCTCACGGCCAATTCCTCAAGCTGCTCTAGCTCCTCAAGTTGCAAAGTCCTCAGCTCCTCCTTCCAAATCCTCAGCACCTGTGCATATCGCCTCGTGCCAAAGGACAACATGCATCTCTATTGCCTCGGGAGCCTCTGCAAGTTCTTCAGCTCCTCCGCATTCCTCAACTGGCCCCACTCTGCTGAAGACTAAGGCCACTGCTGGACGAGGCACAAGACCAAGTCCTCACAAGAAGCAGGTCGCCTTCCAAGTACCGTCTGATGAAGACGAAGCTGATGATGAGGAACTTGATGAAATCATTAGAGATAGACAGCAAAGGGCTGCTAGAGCCAAAGGCACAAATGTACCTCTGCTTTTGGATCCAAAGTTGATCCTCGACTTCATTGATCTCTGGCACAAGGACCCTAACACTCCTATGCCTGACTTCAATCTTACACCTGGTCAAAGTCACATGCTTACCGCCTTCATAGGCAAAGAAAATGGAAATTCGAGAAGGCCAGGCAGTTGAAGAAAGCGCAGTACAAGAAGGAGCGCTTTATGAAGAAGAATATTGTCAAGATGACCACTGATGAACTAGTGGCTGTTCAATCTGAAATCAAGAATCTGAGTGATGATTTTGATCGCTACTATGCTGACTGGCTTGGAGCCAAAGTCAGATTCGTCAACTTGACCAAGGGATTTACCTCAAATGTTGCAGCCCCAATGCAACAAAAAATTCCTCAGGCTGAGGCATCTGCTCAGCCTACAGAAGAACATGTCGGCACCGCTGATGAAAATCAGGCTGCTGATGAAACTGCGAGTACCAGGGCTGATGACTGCATTCTAGCCGCTGATGAAACTGCCAGGGCAACCACTACTGTTGCGCCTGAAGAAATAGTCAGGCCAGCTGAAGCTTCAACCGTTGTGCCTGAAGAAACTAATCATGCCAGGGCAACTGCATCAGTTGTGCCTGAAGAAAATGAACTAATTTCCTCTGCTCCTCCTGCGCCTACACCAAGTCCAATTCTTCCTTCTGCATCAGAAGCTAAGAAGACCAAGGCTGCGGAGCATGCAGCAGTGAAGAAAAGGAAAGCATCAACTTCATCAGAATCTTCAGCTCCGAAGAAGATGAAGAAATTGACAAGCTCTTTTCAAAATCCTATTGATGTTGTTCCAGTCTCATGCATGCCATCAAAGGAACTCGTTCCTTTTGGTGAAGACTATGAGATCCCAAGCGGATCCGATGAAGATGTTCCTTCTGCTACTTCTTCAGAGCAGTTGGACGATGAAATTGAAGTGGATACGATCCCTTCAACCCCAGTTGTCTCATCGCCCGTGCCTCAGTTCACAGCTGAAGAGGCAGGCATTCAAGAATTAAATGAAGAAGATGAGGATGTGGACATTGGGAGCACAACACCAGTGATGAATGATGACTTTTGGGAATGTCAGCACCCCAATTCTCCATTGTTCACTCCTCTGCAACAAATTCCTCAGTCCCCAGTGCATACTGAAGTTCAAACTGGCTCTGAAGAACCTCGCACCACTCCATCCATTCATGAAGAAATTCCAGCCACTAGTGCTGATGAACAAGCTACTGAAGAATTGAAGAACTAGGTTGTGACTGAAGAAGAAACTGAAATTTCTCAGCCTGTGGTTCCTGAGACTGCGATTTCTGAGGTTGTGATGCAATTGACTGACACTCCTCATCCCAAGCCAAAGGATCCTTTCTCCAAGAAGCAAAACTTCAAGGCTGATGACTTCTTTCACGAGCATGTGTTCTTCACGGAGTACAACCCATATGACTCTGCTCGTCTTAGAAGGAAGCATTTCTGGACTGCCAGCCAAGCCAACTTCTATTCTTCACTTCTTTTCAACAAGGTCAAAGTCTTTGACCATGAGCATATTCCTCATGTGGATATGGAATCTCTGCCCTGCTTCGCCCCAGTCCTCAGTGTTCCTCATGATGCTGGACTGCTCAACTTTTGCACTGAGAACTGCGATTGGAATGAAGAGCTAGTTCTTCAATTCTATGCAACGCTGCACATCACAGGAGATGCTACAGATGTGAACTCTTGGGTGTTGGATTGGATGACAGAGAATACACATTTCAAAGCACCGGCCTCCAAATTGCTTCACGCCCTGCCTGTCAGTCCTCCCCTTGAAGGTGCTCGTTGTATACACCATGAACCTGAGCTTAGAGATCACTACATGCAAGTGTTGATGAAGCCACTGAAGCCCGGTCAGGCCCCAAGGACAAAATTCCTCGTGAAGGAATTGCTCTATGTGCCTCGGACTGTCTATCGCATTCTAACGAAGACATTGAGTCCAATCAAAGGCCACGACTCTAATGAAGAAGAGGTCATTGGCATCATGAAGAATCTGCTTTTCAACATCATTCATGGCGTTCCTGTCAACTACCATGATTTCTTCATGAGGACTCTGGCCAACGTTGCATTATCTCCATTTGAGTTGAAGCCTTACGCTCCTTGGATTATGAGATTCCTCAGAACAAGGTCTTCACTCTACTACAAGGCTGACACACTCAACCATGGCAGCTACTTGCCCCCCATTGAAGTCCTCAAACGGACATTTTCCTTAGCTGATAAAAGGGAAAGGCCACTGCTGTTATTGATGAAGGCATTCGTCCATTGGATGGTCAGTTCCGCAAAGCTACATCTTATTCCACCAATGATGACTCTGCCACTCACGACTCAGCCGCCAATGCCTCAAAGCAAAATCCTCAAGGCACAACTCCAAGGGTGATGACTGATCGTGAGCTTCTCCTCAGTCTTCACCAGAAGGTCGATCGCAACCACAAATGGGTTAAGCGTCAGTTTGGGTCAATCCTTCACAACATGACTGCTACACATAATGCAGTGAAGAAAAACCACTACTGTTGGGGATATTACTACTGGGCGTAAACCGGCCAGAAAAGGCCGGGTTATCCCTATAGTGAGTTATTATGTTTGAAGCCCATGAAGACAAAGATGATGACGCTTTATGAAGGCCCAGGGCCCAAAGGCGGATTAAGGCATGTAGTCATAAACCGACCCTAATATGTAAGCTTGTATTATAAGGCAGAAATAAGTAGAGACCGGGCTGGACACGTTTATGAAGCCGGCCTCGGAACCCTGTAAACCGAAGGGCGTCAACCCATGTATATAAGGGGACGACCCGGCGGCGGTTTAAGGAGGACAGACAACAACTCGAGACCCAGGCAAAGCGTATTCGCTCCCTGGTCATCAAAACCCTAGCAATTCCACAACAACTGGATTAGGCCATTACCTTCACCGCAAGGGGCCGAACCAGTATAAACTCTCTACGTCCCTTGTCCGCTTTAACCCCTTTAAGCTAACCCGTCGCGATGGCTCCACGACTAAGTCCTTTCTCTTGGACATCTGCCGTGACAAAACCACGACAGTTGGCGCCCACCATGGGGCTATCGCACGATGGTTTCGAGTTCTTAGAGGGCAGCTTCGAATGACTCAAGGGTTACGCTGTGGGCCGGATGACCAAGAGTCGTCGCGGCAAGCTCTACATCAACGACGCGGGCTGGGGCCCCGAGGCCGGCTCAATCGAGTACGGGTACCGGGTCCCCTTCGGCGGCATACACGTTTTCATTGGCAAGATCTGCACCGACATCGTCGAAACAGCTCAGCGTGCAAGATCTGCCCGGGTTCAGCCTGTCATGAAGTGTGCCTTCATAGGAGTCATCCACAGAGTGGAATCTGAGGATAGATCGGAATCTAGTGGTGAAACCGTCGTTTATTCCAGCGACGAGTCATCGACCAGAGAGACCGAGTCATTGTGCCAGTTGCAAGATGGCTGGATCGGGGACTATTCCGATGGCGATAGTATTCCGGACCCCTTTGATCCGCCAAACCGGGTCGCGATCTTCATGGCCGGTACACAGCCAGCGCTCCACTCTTCGACAGCAACGGCGATGATTTCCGGATCAGTAGCAGCAACAGCGGTGTAGCGACCCGACCTCAAACGGTCAAGTCTCTGTGCTTCAGTGTCATCCCTGGATCGGTAATGCTAACACACACAGTACTCGAAGGATTTATAACAGAGTAGCAATCACACACTTATTACATCGAATGTCTCAGAAGAGAACTTATTACAATAAATATGGCTTAAGGCCATCTAATACGATAACAGTGGAAGGCTTGGAAGATAAAGTGAGTCCATCAACTCCAACGGCATAGCTGAGCTGCACGGCAACGACCTAACGAACCTTACTCCTCGTCTGAAAAGTCTGTAACATAATACGTTGCAGCCCGAAAACGGGTCAGCACATGGAATATGCTGGCAATATAACACAGTAGAGCAAGAACAGAATAATGCTATCACTACATGCATATTTGGCTGGTGGAAAGCTCTATGGTTATAGTTTTGCGAAAAAGCCAATTTTTCCCTACAACAAAGGAATAAGTTTTATTTTAACTATCATGGTAGTTGAAACATCATTGAGAAGGTTCCTCCAACTCAATCCCAATTAAAGTAATTATCAACCCAACAATATTAATTAAGAGTGATGAGATACATATGATAATCCAAGTACTAGATACTCAAAATTGTCCATAACCGGGGACACGGCTAACCATGATTAGATTGTACACTCTGCAGAGGTTTGCGCACTTTTCCCCACAAGACTCGGTCTCCTCCATTGGATTTCTCGCACTACATGGTGTTTGAGAAACGGATGACCGAGACACAATCTTTCAGAAACATTAACTCTTTACTCCGGTCAGACCATAACAAACCTACATCCCTCTACCTGCTGATCCACCTCTTCAAGAGCTCACGCAACTTACTCAACTATGCTAGAGCCCATAATAGCTTGTGACTTCACACGGAAGTTTCTAGCATGAAAATATCTCAGTTCCCTTTGAGCCTGGGTGCCGGACCTTAGGATGATCACACGGGTACTCCGGGATATCCTAGGACAACACTGGATTCTCGAGGTGCCCGACAAGCAATCCACCCAGATGTGTATTAAAGTTGCCACCTTAAGTTGAACCATTACTTAACAATCTCACATCTTTCATGGATTCACTCACCCAAACCACGTCTACGAGCATAGCGTAGCAATATAAGCAATACGTAGAAGTAACTCCCAAGGGTTTGACAGTAACAGGGCAATAGGTTCTACCTCATCAACTACTTCCCAATACCCACAAGTTAATCACAACCTAATCATGCAGCGTTTGAGGGTTGAAACTAATGCATAAAAACTGGGTATGAAAAGAGTATGATCAATGTGTTACTTGCCTTGCTGACGGTCCGCAAAACCTAGCGACTCGTAGTAGCACGCTTCGCACTCCGGGAATTCTATCGTAAACAAACAATAGCATACATAGGCAATCAAGCAAATAAGCACAGGTAAAACTCAAATAAGAAGATCTAACCAGAAAGTTCAACTTAAGAACTCCGGTTTGCGAAAAGAATCAAATCAAACGGAGCAACGAAACTCAAACTGCGAAAGAAACAAGATTCGTTTACTAATCTGAACTAGAGTCAAATTTTACAGTACCAAAATCTTGTTCAAGTTGATTAAACAGAAATAGGGTTTCGAGACGAAGATCTAGGCGCTTGAATCGCCTGATTCTGATAAACGAGCGAAAAGATAAACTAAAACGAAAATCGGATCAGAAATCGCGATCGAAAATAATCGCGAAAAACCCGAAAAAAAGAAAAACTGACGAACAGGCTAACGAACGAACGTTCGTTGTCTGTAACTAACGAGCGAAAACCGTTCGTTAAAACGAACATACGGACGAACGTCCGCTAAATAAACTAAACCGGAAAATAAAATAAAATCGATCTATTCTAAAAAACCTAGGGTTTTCTATAAAAAACTAGATCAGTTTTTCTCTCAAAACCGGCGTCGGCGAGGCGACTACCTTGGCGGGTCTCCGGCGAGGTCCGGCGGTCTCCGCGGGGTCCGGGTGGGGCGGCGGGCGGCGGCGGGGAGGTGCGGCGAGGCGCGGCAGCGGCGCTAGGCGGCGGTGGCAGCGGCAAAGGGCGGCTGCGCGGCGCGGCTAGGCGGCGGGGTTGGCGGGGCAGCTCGGGTGATGGTGTGGGGGTGCGGTGGCGGCGCTATAAAAGGAGGGGGGCTTGCTTGGGGGAGGGGGCAAGGCGGCGCGGGAGGAGTCCCGGCCGGACTCGGCTTCTGGCGGCGGCGGCCTCCCGGTCTCCTGGAGGGAGACGAGGCGCGGGGAGGTGGGCCGGCTCGGCTAGGCTTCGGCCCAGTCGGGCGCTGGAGATTTTTTTTTTAAAAAATAATTTCGCCGGAACTTAAATAAATCCTAGAATATAAAATATAAATCTAAAAATGCCAAAACAAATTTTCACTGTCTAAATAAAATATTTAGAACAAGATGAACATTTTCTTGGCCCTAAAATGCAACTTTGAAAGACGTGCAATTTTTCTAATGCAAATAAAGTAGCAATAAACTCGGAATAAAATCAAATATTTGATTTTAATATTTTTCCTCCAATATTTCATTTATTTTGGAGAAGTCATATTATCTCCTCTCATATATTTTTAATATGAAATATTTTCGGAGAGAAAATAATTAAAACCAAAAATCCTCGTTTCAATATTTGATAAAACTCAAATATGAAGACAGGGAAATCCCCAACTCTCTCCGAGGGTCCTTGAGTTGCTTAGGATTTCGAGGATCGCGAAACGAAATGCATCAAAATATGATATGCATGAATGATCTATGTATAACATTCCAAATTGAAAATTTGGGATGTTACAAACCTACCCCCCTTAAGATGAATCTCGCCCTCGAGATTCGGGTTGGCTAGAAAATAGGTGTGGGTGGTCTTTGCGAAGATCTTCCTCTCGTTCCCAGGTGGCTTCATCCTCAGTATGGTGGCTCCACTGAACTTTGAAAAACTTGATAACCTTGTTGCGGGTGAGTCGGCTGGCAAATTCAAGAATCCTGACTGGCTTCTCCTCATAGGTCAGATCACTGTCCGACTGAATCGCCTCCAAAGGTACTGTATCTCTTAACGGTATATCGTCCATCTCAGCATGACACTTCTTCAGCTGTGAAATATGAAACACATCATGAACTCCTGACAGCCCTTCAGGTAACTCCAACTTGTAGGCAACTTCTCCCATACGTTCCAAAATTCGATACGGTCCTACAAATCTTGGGGCTAACTTTCCCTTAACTCCAAAACGTTTCACTCCTCGCAAGGGTGATACTCGCAGATATGCTTTGTCTCCAATTTCATAGGTTACCTCCTTGCGTTTCGAATCTGCATAACTCTTCTGCCTGGACTGAGCTACCTTCAGTCTATCTCGGGTCAACTTAACCTTCTCTTCAGACTCCTTAATCAAATCTGGTCCGAACAACTGTCGGTCTCCAACTTCATCCCACATCAACGGTGTTCTGCACCTTCGTCCATACAGGGCTTCGAACGGCGCCATCTTCAAACTGGCTTGATAGCTATTGTTGTATGAGAACTCTCCGTAGGGCAAATTGTCATCCCAACTAGATCCATAATCTAGCGCACAAGCCCTCAACATATCCTCCAGAATCTGGTTGACTCTCTCGGTCTGTCCATCTGTCTGCGGGTGGAATGTTGTACTGAACTCCAACCTTGTTCCCAAAGTCTGGTGCAGCTGATGCCAAAACTTTGAGGTAAACTGCGTTCCTCTATCTGATACGATGGTCCTTGGAACTCCATGCAGACATACGATCCTGGTCATGTATATCTTGGCCAACTTCGCACTTGTATAAGTGGTTTTCACTGGGATAAAGTGAGCCACTTTGGTCAAGCGATCAAATACTACCCATATAGAATCATACCCTGATTTGGTCCTGGGCAATCAGGTGATGAAATCCATGCCAAGTTTATCCCACTTCCATTCGGGTATCGGCATAGGCTGTAACAATCCTGCTGGCTTTTGGTGCTCTGCCTTCACTCTTTGACATACATCACATACGGCTACATACTCAGCAATATCCTTCTTCATACCAGTCCACCAGAAATGTTCCTTCAAATCCAAATACATCTTGGTGTTTCTGGGGTGTATCGAGTATGGTGAGTCATGAGCCTCCTGAAGTATTAACTTCCCGATCTCTGTGTTATTGGGCACATAAACACGGTCCTCAAACCATAAGGTGTCGTGCTCATCCTCACGAAAACCTTTGGCCTTTCCTTTGCTCATTCTTTCTTTTATCTCAGCAATCTCTTTGTCATCCTTCTGAGCTTCTCGAATCTTTCCTAACAATGTAGACTGAACTTCCATTGTTGCAACAAAACCTCTAGGAACAATCTCCAATCGAAGTTCCCTGAGATCCTCTGCTAACTCCTTTGGAAATCATGTGCTTACTAGGGTATTAGCATAACTCTTCCGGCTCAAAGCGTCGGCTACGACATTGGCCTTGCCTGGATGATAGTGAAGCTTCATGTCATAATCCTTTATAAGCTCCAACCATCTCCTCTGCCTAAGGTTCAACTCCTTCTGTGTGAAAATGTACATCAAACTCTTATGATCCGTGTACACATCACAACGATTTCCAATAAGGTAATGTCTCCAAGTCTTGAGCGCATGCACTACAGCTGCCAACTCCAAATCATGCGTGGCATAATTCAATTCGTGCAGTTTTAGTTGTCGTGAGGCATACGAAACAACTCTTCCGTCCTGCATAAGCACACTTCCAAGTCCTAGGCGAGAGGCGTCGCAATACACTTGGAAATCCTTGCGTATATCCGGCAGAATCAGCACTGGGGTTGTAGTCAAACGTTTCTTTAACTCCTGAAAGCTTGCCTCACATTCTTCCGTCCATTTAAATTTGGTATCCTTCTTCAATAACTCCGTCATTGGCTTTGCAATCTTGGAAAATTCTCAATGAATCTTCGATAGTATCCCGCGAGTCCAAGGAAACTGCGGATCTCGCTAACTGAAGTGGGTGCCAACCATTCAGTGACTGACTGAACCTTGGTGGGGTCTACCGCTATACCTTCTCCAGATATAACATGTCCAAGGAATCCAACTTCCTTCAACCAAAACTCACATTTGCTGAACTTGGCATACAACTGGTGTTCCCTGAGTTTCTCGAGAACTAAACGCAAATGCTCTTCGTGCTCCTCCTCATTCTTCGAGTATACCATTATATCATCAATCAACACCACAACAAACTTATCCAAATATTCCATGAACACTTTGTTCATCATGCTCATGAAATAGGCAGGGGCGTTAGTCAATCCAAATGACATGACCGTATATTCATACAACCCATACCGTGTGGTGAATGATGTCTTTGGTATATCCTTCTCTCGAATCTTCAGCTGGTGATATCCTGATCGCAGGTCGATCTTTGAAAACACCTTAGCTCCTTGCAGTTGGTCAAACAAATCATTGATCATCGGCAGTGGGTATTTGTTCTTGATCGTCACTTCATTTAATGCACGATAATCAACAACCATTCTTACAGACTTGTCCTTCTTCTCAACCAAAAGCACTGGGGCTCCCCATGGTGATGAACTCCGTCGAATGTAACCTTTCTCCAATAACTCCTTGATCTGCTTCTTAATCTCCTCCAGATCATTTGCGAGCATTCGGTAGGGTCTCTTTGATATTGGCCCTGTACCTGGCAATAGCTCTATCAAAAACTCGATGTCTCGATCCGGTGGCATGCCTGGTAATTCCTCTGGAAAAACATTCGGGTAATCCTTCACTACAGGCACTTCCTCCTGAACAACTCCCGTGAGGGTATTTACTTGGCTCCTCCTAGGTGCATGCCTAGATACATACTTAATCATTTTTCCCTCCGGGGTGGTGATATAAATCGACTTACTAGCACAGTCAATGCTTCCTCCATACTTTGACATCCAGTCCATGCCTAATATCACATCCAATCCTTGTGACTCCAAAATTATTAGGTCTGACGGGAAAATGTGGGTACCAATGGTTAAGGGTATCTGGTGGGTTTAGAGGGGAGAGATTAGAATAGAAAAGGGGTCTAGTGAGAAAGTACTACCCATATGCACATGAGACAAACACAATCATTTCACTCAATCAATCAAGCAAGGCATACAAACGGTCTAGAACTATCGTAGAAAGTGCTCAACTACTACTATATACATGGGGGAATACTACTAATTATTTGGTGGTCATCTAGAAATTTTGATCGGTAGAAGACTCCATAATGTCTGCTCCAGCTTGGTCTTCAAAGTCATCATCACTGGGGTCGGAGTCGGTGTCGTCGATGATGATGTAGTTCTCCGGGCAAGTGGAATTGTCGTCCTCCTGGCGTGGGGTCTCCCATGAATACTCCGATCTCCTTTATCAGGTCGTCATTCTTCTTCAATAGTGTTGCAATTTCCTCCTCATATCCATCGCGTGTAGACTTGAGTTCTTCTTCTAGCTCGATGATCCTGGTCTTCGCCTTCTTCAAATCTATCATGTCTACGCACATCTGATTCTCCTGGCGTCGAATGTGCTGGTTTAACTCCTGGATGAAAGCTGCAATGGATCTGTCCTTCTTGGTGCTGATCATCTCCCATTGCTCATCTCGGCGCCCACATATCTGATAAATAGTGTCCTTGAGATCCTTGTTGTAGACTTCTCCAATGCGTCCCATGGTAATGTGGGCTGCCATGCTCTTGCCTAGACTCCAGGTGGGTGCTTCAAAAGAAAATTCTATGGGCTTAGTGGTTGGCGAGAACGTCCTTCCTGGAACTTGAACTTGAATCATCCAGCGCTCCTCTTCTGGTAAGGTGGCGTTGTAAGTCCCGGTGAAGCTTGGTATTCCGATGTTCAGGTACCTAGTGACTTCCTTCAAGTAGCGTCCAAAGGGTGTGTCTTCATCCGGTTGTGCAAACTTGTTCTTCAAATCCGCTATCCTAAGGAGTAGAAAATGGAGAGGAGTCAGAAATGAGTAGAGAAGAGTGATCTATGGCTTATCTTAGTGGTCGTGTCCTACACTCAGCGTGTGCTCTGATACCATCTTGTAGCGACCCGACCTCAAATGGTCAAGACTCTGTGCTTCAGTGTCATCCCTGGATCGGTAATGCTGACACACACAGTACTCGAAGGATTTATAACAAAGTAGCAATCACACACTTACTACATCGAATGTCTCAGAAGAGAACTTATTACAATAAATATGGCTTAAAGCCATCTAATACGATAACAGCAGAAGGCTTGGAAGATAAAGAGAGTCCATCAACTCCAACGGCATAGCTAAGCTGCACGGCAACGACCTAACAAACCTTACTCCTCGTCTGAAAAGTCTGCAACATAATACGTTGCAGCCCGAAAACGGGTCAGCACATGGAATATGCTGGCAATATAACACAGTAGAGCAAGAACGGAATAATGCTATCACTACATGCATATTTGGCTGGTGGAAAGCTCTATGGTTATAGTATTGCGAAAAAGCCAATTTTTTCCTACAACAAAGGAATAAGTTTTATTTTAACTATCATGGTAGTTGAAACATCATTGAGAAGGTTCCTCCAACTCAATCCCAATTAAAGAAATTATCAACCCAACAATATTAATTAAGAGTGATGAGATACTTATGCTAATCCAAGTACTAGATACTCAAAATTGTCCATAACCGGGGACACGGCTAACCATGATTAGATTGTACACTCTGCAGAGGTTTGCACACTTTTCCCCACAAGACTCGATCTCCTCCGTTGGATTTCTCGCACTACATGGTGTTTGAGAAACGGATGACCGAGACACAGTCTTTCAGAAACATTAACTCTTTACTCCGGTCAGACCATACCAAACCTACATCCCTCTACCTGCTGATCCACCTCTTCAAGAGCTCACGCAACTTACTCAACTATGCTAGAGCCCATAATAGCTTGTGGCTGCACACGGAAGTTTCTAGCATGAAAATATCTCAGTTCCCTTTGAGCCTGGGTGGCGGACCTTAGGATGATCACACGGGTACTCCGGGATATCCTAGGACAACATTGGATTCTCCAGGTGCCAGACAAGCAATCCACCCAGATGTGTATTAAAGTTGCCACCTTAAGTTGAACCATTAATTAACAATCTCACATCTGTCATGGATTCACTCACCCAAACCACGTCTACGAGCATAGCATAGCAATATAAGCAATACGTAGAAGTAACTCCCAGGGGTTTGACAGTAACAGGGCAAAAGGTTCTACCTCATCAACTACTTCCCAATACCCACAAGTTAATCACAACCTAATCATGCAGTGTTTGAGGGTTGAAACTAATGCATAAAAACTGGGTATGAAAAGAGTATGATCAATGTGTTACTTGCCTTGCTGACGGTCCGCAAAACCTAGCGACTCGTAGTAGCATGCTTCGCACTCCGGCAATTCTATCGTAAACAAACAATAGCATACATAAGCAATCAAGCAAAGAAGCATGGGTAAAACTCGAATAATAAGATCTATCCAGAAAGTTCAACTTAAGAACTCCGGTTTGCGAAAAGAATCAAATCAAATGGAGCAATGAAACTCAAACTGTGAAAGAAACAAGATCCGTTTACTAATCTGAACTAGAGTCAAATTTTACAGTACCAAAATCTTGTTCAAGTTGATTAAATAGAAAGAGGGTTTCGAGACGAAGATCTAGGCGCTTGAATCGCCTGATTCCAATAAACGAGCGAAAAGATAAACTAAAACGAAAATCAGATCAGAAATCACGATCAAAAATAATCGTGAAAAACCCGAGAAAAAGAAAAACTGACGAACAGGCTAACGAACGAACGTTCGTTGTCTGTAACTAAAGAGCGAAAACCGTTCGTTAAAACGAACGTACGGACGAATGTCCGCTAAATAAACTAAACCGAAAAATAAAATAAAACCGATCTATTCTAAAAAACCGAGGGTTTTCTAAAAAACGGATCGGTTTTTCTGCCAAAACCGGCGGCGGCGAGGCGACTACCTTGGCGGGGCTCCGGCGAGGTCCGGCGGTCTCCGCGGGGTCCGGGTGGGGCTGCGGGGCGGCGGGCGGCGGCGGGGAGGTGCGACGAGGCGCGGCAGCGGCGCTAGGCAGCAGCGGCAGCGGCAAAGGGCGGCGGCGCGGCGCGGCTAGACGGCGGGGTTGGCGGGGCGGCTCAGGTGATGGTATGGGGGTGCGGGGGCGGCGCTATAAAAGGAGGGGGGCTTGCTTGGGGGAGGGGGCAAGGCGGCGCGGGTGGAGTCCCGACCGGACTCGGCTTCGGGCGGCGGCGGCCTCCCGGTCTCGTGGAGGGAGACGAGGCGCGGGGAGGTGAGCCGGCTCGGCTGGGCTTCGGCCCAGTCGGGCGCTGGAGATTTTTTTTTAAATAATTTCGCCGGAACTTAAATAAATCCTAGAAAATAAAATAAAAATCTACAAATGCCAAAACAAATTTTCACCTTCTAAATAAAATATTTAGAACAAGATGAACATTTTCTTGGCCCTAAAATGCAACTTTGAAAGACGTGCAATTTTCTAATGCAAATAAAATAGCAATAAACTCCGAATAAAATCAAATATTTGATTTTAATATTTTTCCTCCAATATTTCATTTATTTTGGAGAAGTCATATTATCTTGTCTCATATATTTTTAATATGAAATATTTTCGGAGAGAAAATAATTAAAACCAAAAATCCTCATTTCAATATTTGATAAAACTCAAATATAAAGACAGGGAAATCCCCAACTCTCTCCGAGGGTCCTTGAGTTTCTTAGGATTTCGAGGATCGCGAAACGAAATGCATCAAAATATGATATGCATGAATGATCTATGTATAACATTCCAAATTGAAAATTTGGGATGTTACAAGCGGCCGGGGCAGGAGGCCCCGTGCGACCGCCGGCTCAGGTTTTATCTGATTTGTTCGACGCTTTGGCAACATTGATGGCGGAGGTTAACCCGGCCAATCGGGATGAGCATGATGCGGAAATTGCAACGGTGAAAGATCAGATAACTCAGGCCAAGGCCGACCTGGCAGCTGAGGATGCCAGGATGACTGCGGAACGAGCCACATTGGATGCACAGGCTTACCGGCTTATGTTGGATCAGAGTGCGTCAAATGATGTCATGAGGAGAAGATACCGGTCTCACCTGCCGCCGGTTTATGAGGCCAGGAACCTCTTTAATACCCCAGGAGCAGGGACCAGTAATCCGCCGGCGGTAAACCGGGTAGAGGCACCTGAAACAGGAGCGCCGGTTCAGTCGCGTCCAACAGATCTGCCCCGTCAGAACAATGTTCCGTCGTAGCACGTCCCAACGCCGCCGGGTCACTATTCTAACCCGATGGATAACATTGTCGTTGCCGCTTCATAACTGGTGGCTCTCCCAATCGAAGGCGAGTCCCCAGTAGCGGCCGAGACGCGACTGGCTAGGGAGCTCCTTCAGACAGCTTTAACTCAGCAGCAGGCTTATTCATATAGTCGCGAAAGGATCCATTCTACTCCCCGCCCAAGCCGGAGCTACAACAGGCGTATTGATGAACCGGCCGTATCAAGCAGTGCGCGAAACCGTGACCCGCCCCGTGGCCATAACCCGGCGGGTGGCGGTGGTGATGCTCGGGATGTGGTGGATCGCGCTAGAGCACGTCGCGAGGCCGAGTTAGCTGCACAGCATGAGGCCCGCCAACTTACTCCGGTTCATCCAACCACTTCGGTGGAACCAGGGGTTACTTCCAGCTCTTTGGGAGTGTCGTGTCTCATCTCAGCGGTGCGCAATGTGCGCCTGCCCAAGGATTTCAAAGGCCCACGTAAAGTGCCGAATTACACCACCGATTTATCCCCCAAATCATGGGTCGAAAGCTATAAGATGGCAATGGAGATGCTGGATGTGGACGATGCGGCGTGTGCTAAATACTTTACCATGATGTTGGAGGGAATGGCTCGCACTTGGTTGAAAAATTTGCCAGCTAACTCCATTGGGTCATGGGCCGAATTGAGGGCCCGATTTATTCAAAATTTCAAAGACACGTGCAAGCAGCCCATGTCGATTGTGGACTTGGCTGCCTGTGTTCAAGAGGAAGGAGAATCAACAACCCATTGGGTGTGTCGGGTTTCACAAATCTTGCATTCATCAGACCGCATCAACGCTGACACAGCAGTTTTGACGTTGGAAGGCAATTGCCGGTTTACACCTCTGAAGTTGAAATTGGGACGACTCAAACGTCACTGCAATGACATGGGGACTCTTATGGCTGCTCTGGTGAAGTATGCCGACTCTGATAGTACCAAGGATCCCGAGTCTGACAATGACAAGACAGGGAAGGGAAAGAAGAGCGGCAATACCAAGGGGCAGCAGCATAACCCGGCGGGTCATGGAAACAACGGTAAGCGTAAAGCGGATAACAGTTTGGATTTTGTGCCTAATACCAACATGCAGAACAAGGGCCAGTGGCATAAGGGTAAACCGCCCCGGCGTAGTGGAGGACCAAGTCCTAACCCAGAGCGCATGTCTTATCTGTTAAACCAGCCTTGCCCAAAGCACGGGTCACAGGACAAACCGGCCACGCACCTCTGGAAGGATTGTTATATCATGCAGGAGTTCAAAAATTTCGATTTTTTGGTATGATCATGGACCGGGTGGCGGTTCAGGCCCCGGATCTCATGGGCCGGGTTATGGTGGAGGCAGTTCTGGTTCAGGTTTTCACGGTAATCAGAGCGGGCATAACAATCAAGGCAATCAGGGCAACCAAGGTGGTTATAATCACCAAGGAAATTAGCAGCAGCAGCAGTCAGGTTACCAGAGCAACCCGAAGAGTTGAATAGCGGGCAGTATCATGTCTTCACCACTAGCCTGGACAAGCGCGATCGGAAACTTCATAAAAGGGCAGTGAATTCCGTTGAACCGGCGGTGCCCCGTTATTTACACTGGTCTGAACAGCCCATTGTGTGGAGTCGAGAGGATCATCCACCCCGGGTTGATAATCCGGGTCATCTGGCGTTGGTGGTGGCACCACAGGTGGGAGGTTATAAGTTCACCAAAGTACTCATGGATGGGGGAGTGGTATCAACATCCTCTACTATGAAACTTTCCGTCGCATGGGGTTAACAGATAAAAAACTTAAACCGTCCAACACGGTCTTCCATGGTGTGGTGCCTGGTAAATCGGCATATACAGTTGGTAAGATAGCTCTGGAGGTTGCTTTTGGTGATGAGCATGATTCAAGATCAGAGACGTTGACCTTCGAGGTGGTGAAAATCAAGAGCCCATATCATGCCCTGTTTGGACGGCCGGCTTATGCTAAGTTTATGGCAAGGCCCGGTTATGTCTATCTGCAGCTCAAGATGCCGGGTCATAAGGGGACTATCACAGTGCACGGGAGCCGCAAGATTGCTTTGGAATGTGAAGAAGGTGATGCAGCATACGCTGAATCGGTTTGTGCAATAGAGGAGTTGAAGTTCTACAAGGACAATGTTGATCCGGCGGATATGACTTCTTTGAAAAAGCCAACTACAAAGCACGAACCAGCCTTGAAGTTTAAATTGGCTGATGAGACTAAACTTGTTGATTTCGTTCCTGGCAATTCATCCAAGCAGTTTAGCATCAGCGCTAACTTGGATCCGAAATAGGAAAGCGCGCTCATCGAGTTCATCCGTGAGAACCGGGACATCTTTGCGTGGAAGCCTTCTGACATGCCAGGTGTACCGGGGGAACTCGCTGAGCACACACTTAATGTCGATCCCAAGTTTAAACCGGTAAAGCAGTTTCTTCGCCGGTTCAATGAAGAAAGATGCAAGGCTATTGGTGAGGAAGTTGCTAGGCTTTTGGCGGCTGGATTTATCATCAAAGTATTTCATCATGAGTGGTTGGCTAATCCGGTGTTGGTACTCAAGAAGAACGGCACTTGGCGTATGTGAGTGGACTACACAGATCTCAACAAGGCTTGTCCAGCAAACCCTTTTGCCCTCCCTCGTATTGATCAAATCATTGATGCTACGGCGGGTTGCGAGCGTTTGAGCTTTCCGGACGCGTATTCTGGTTACCATCAGATCAAAATGGTAGTTAAGGACCAGGAGAAGACAGCGTTTATAACTCCTTTTGGAGCCTTCTGCTATGTGTCTATGCCTTTTGGGCTCAAGAGTGCCCAGGCGACTTATCAGCGCTGTGTGCAGAATTGTCTTCATGATCAGATCGGCCGCAATGTTCATGCTTATGTGGATGATATTGTGGTAAAATCCAGAAAGAAGGAGACGTTGATAGATGACTTGAAGGAGACCTTTGATAACCTGCGGGTTTATAAAATGATGCTTAATCCGGCCAAGTGTGTTTTCGGTGTGCCGGCAGGCAAGCTCTTGGGTTTTCTGGTATCTAAGAGAGGCATTGAAGCTAATCCGGAGAAAATCAAGGCTATAACTTCTTTGGCTAAACCGAAGTGTATTAATGATGTTCAACTCCTGGCAGGCCAGATTGCCGCGTTGAGCCGGTTTATCAGTCGCCTTGGGGAGAAGGCCATCCCTTTATATCAGATGCTGAAGAAAATGGATAACTTCGTCTGGAGTGACGCCACCAATGAAGCATTTGAGGACTTAAAGCGGCAGCTGGCTAATCCACCGGTTCTTGCTGCTCCTGTTGATAAAGAGCCACTGTTGCTATATGTGGCAGCTAACGCCCGGGCTGTTAGCATGGCTATTGTGGTGGAGCGCAAGGAGGCCGGAAAGGAGTATCCGGTTCAACGGCCGGTTTATTATATCAGTGAGGTACTTATTGAGTCCAAGCAAAGGTACCCGCATTGGCTGAAGCTGGTGTATGGAGTTTTCATGGCAAGCCGGAAGCTTAAGCAATATTTCCAAGGTCATCCCATCACGGTGGTCAGCTCTGCTCCTTTGGGGGATATAATCCAGAACAGGGAAGCAACTGGCCGGATTGCTAAGTGGGCTATTGAGCTTGGGCCTCACGGATTAAAATATATGCCCCGGACGGCGATCAAATCTCAGGCACTTGTGGATTTCATCAATGATTGGACAGAACTACAGGCGCTAAAAGAGATGCCGGATCGTACTTATTGGACTATTCATTTTGATGGGTCCAGGCAATTGGAGGGCTCGGGGGCTGGAGTCGTATTAACTTCCCCACGAGATGATAAGTTTTGTTATGTTCTCCGTTTAATGTTCCCTTGCACTAACAATGCAACTGAATATGAGGCTCTACTCCATGGTCTTCGGATGGCTAAAGAGATGAATCTAAGCCGAGTTAAGTGTTTTGGTGACTCGGACCTGGTGGCTCAACAAGTGTTCGGTACTTGGGATTCCAAGGACCCACTCATGGAAGCGTATCGTCGAGAGGTGGATATTGTTGCAGGTCACTTCAAAGGTTATCAGGTCGATCATGTGGACCGGCGGAAGAATTAAGCGGCGGACGCTTTAAGCCGCTTGGGTTCCCAGCGTAAACCGGTTCCACCCAATGTTTTCCTGGATGTGCTGCATAATCCATCCGTCAAGCTCCCTGGTGAAGAGGATTTGGCTGTTCCTGATCCGGAAGCTTAGTTGGTGGCGGCTCTTCATGTTATCCCGGATTGGACGGTTCCATATTTGGCGTATATGAACCGGGGCGAGTTACCATAAGATGAAACTTCGGCCAGGCAGATAATCCGGCGGTCCAAGTCCATGACCATTATCAATGGAGAGTTACATCATTACAGTGTGACAGGGGCGTTTCAACGCTGCGTGTCTCCTGAAGAAGGCCGCGAAATTTTGCGTGAGGTCCACGAAGGAGATTGTGGTCACCACGCCGGTTCAAAATCTCTGGTAGCCAAGGCGTTTCGTCACGGTTTTTGTTGGTTGACGGCCCATGCTGATGCCGAGGACTTGGTCAAAAGGTGTGATGGATGTCAAAAATTCTCACGACGCGCTCCTGTACCAGCTTAGGAATTGAGAATGATTCCGATCACTTGGCTGTTTGCAACTTGGGGGCTAGATATGGTTGGGCCCTTTAAGAGATCCAAGGACAAGAAGACCCACCTATTGGTGACGGTTGATAAGTTCACAAAGTGGGTGGAGGCAGAGCCAGTCAGTAAGTGTCATGTGGCCACGGCGGTTCAATTCATCAAAAAGGTGATTTTCCAGTTTGGCTTTCCACACAGCATTATAACAGACAATGGTACCAATCTGTCAAAAGGTGCCATGAAGGAGTTCTGTCAACGTGAGCACATCCGGCTTGATGTATCATCAGTGGCTCACCCCCAGTCCAATGGTCAAGCGGAGAGGGCCAATCAAGAGATCTTGAGAGGCATCAAACCCCGGCTTATGGTTCATTTGCAACGGACGCCGGGTTGTTGGGTAGAGGAATTACCTTCGGTGTTATGGAGCATCAATACCACACCCAACAGATCGACGGGTTACATGCCTTTTTCATGGTTTATGGAGCGGAGGCGGTTCTTCCTAGTGACATCCGTCATGACTCACCTCGTGTAGCGGCGTATGTTGAAGCTGACAATGAGAAGGCATGACAAGAAGCACTTGATCTGTTAGATGAGGAGCGTGACATTGCAGCAGCCCGTTCGGCGATTTATCAGCAAGATCTGCGGCTTTATCACAGCCGCCGGGTTAGAACCAGAACTTTTCAAGAAGGCGATCTCGTGCTCCGACTCATCCAGGATCAAACGGATATGCACAAGTTATCCCCACCTTGGGAAGGACCTTTTGTGGTCAGCAAGAATCTGCACAACGGATCATACTACCTTATAGATGTTCGAGAGCGCAAAGACTCACGTAAATTGGAGGAGGAGACCCACCGGCCGTGGAATATTGCTCATCTTTGGCCTTACTATACTTGAGCCACAGGCTCTGCTCATGTACATAGTTATGACAATGTATATATTATGATTAATATAATAAACCGGAGCCTCAGCTAAAGCGGGGTATCTGTTGTTTTTCTTATATCATGTGTGGTTACATGGGGGCTTCTGTTCATAAAGCGGCGTCCGGTTTACCCCTTGATTCAGCTTATTAAAGCTTTATATAAAAATCACTTGGGGGCTTGGTTGCATTTGAACCATAGCTACACCTCTTGATCGGCGCAATGCCACAATATCACTTGGGGGCTTGGTCGTATTCGAACCATAGTCACACCTCTTGATCGGCTCAAAGCCAAACTACTTCGGGGCCAAAGAGAGTGTTGCAAAACAACAACTCAAACATAGGCACCCACTGAGCACAGCTCAAAATGTTACTTGGGGATTCTTTGTTGTCGCAATGAACAAAGAATCTACACTTGTAATAGGCTATCAAGCCACGGCTTGGAAGCCTGGTGTATACACCTAAAACCCTGGGTTAGCCTGCCTTCTTAAGTAAGTCACTCCTCCCAGGTAAACCTGGTATGACCC
Organism: Triticum aestivum; assembly: GCF_018294505.1. Classification (NCBI taxonomy): domain Eukaryota; kingdom Viridiplantae; phylum Streptophyta; class Magnoliopsida; order Poales; family Poaceae; genus Triticum; species Triticum aestivum. Next base: position 92,179,064 of record NC_057811.1, on the reverse strand, counting down.
GTCGAACTTTGACAAGTTACTCTGATAAGACCCTGAACTTGTCAAGTTAAAACGACGATTGGTTAAGGATTGAGGACCATCTTAAAAGGCTTTGTAAAATGGTTTAACTCAGTGGCCTGGCAGCCCATGAAAAGCCTCGAATTTGGGGCCTGGCAGCCCGTGAAAAGCCTCGACTACAAGTTTTCATTTGCTTTTTGCCAAGTTTTTCTCTCTTTTGACAAGGCTTATGTTGTTTTTGATAAACCGGTGTTCATCAACCCGGCTAGGCTGTCAACTACAAGTTGTCAGTACGTAATCACTTATAACCTGGAGTTTCTTAACCCGGTCTGGTTTCGACTCTAAGTCGCCAGCATTGAATAAACTGGTGCTTACCACAACCTGGCACGGTTTTATCATAAACCAGCACGGTATGAAAGGAGTTATCATTACTCAAGATTGGGGTTATCGCCCTGACTGCCAACGTTGGTCAGCCAACGTTGTGATTCAAGGTCACAGGTATCAATTATTTTCATATTTGATTATCTTTTTACAGCCTTGGTTATAAACCCTGGCTATATATCTGGGCATCATGACCCGTCCGGCGGTAAACCGCCAGGACACTATCAACTTCTTGTGTGCAGGAATAGATCGCTACGGGTTATGAACATAATATGTCTTAAGCATGGCGGATTAACAAGTATCAGGCACAAATAAATATGCATGAAGGCATAACAGACCAAGTATTTTAACTATCCTATTACAAGGAGTTTCAGTGCCCAAAAGGATAATTGTTTCTCAATAAGCATTGCAGCACGTGGAAGACTAAACCGGCCTCCAGATCATGACTCGTCTCCAGCTTGACCTGACGGCTGCGGATCATCTTGCACCGGTTCATCCTCTTCGTCTCTACCCAGCGGCTGGAAGTCAATAGTTGTCCAGTCGATCCCAGTTAGGGCTTGGAACAGAGCTTCGTCGCTTATAAGGGTGGACGGTTCAATGTCAGGGGCATGAGTGTGCTTACGAATTGGCGGGATGAGATTTTGAACCTCAGGAGTTGGTGCGGCCACCCGTTTGTTGTCAACGTCATAACTTGCCTGATAATGTTAAAGATCAGCTTCTTCAGCTAATTGGCAAGCCAGCGGACGTACTTCTCGGTTTATTACTCGGAGGTCATCATTCCCGAATTCTAATCCGTCTTCTTTTAAGCTCGAATAGCCTTTGCTGACATCATCCGGATCAAGATCAGGTACCCACGCCTTTGCCCGAGTTAGTGCGGTCAGAGCACCAGCCCTTGCAGCAGATCTCTTTAGTTCTTCTACCCGGGCAGGCAGCATAGACAGCCTTTCTAAGGTATCCTTGATTAATGTTGGGGGCGGTTTATTGTGGGAAGCGGTGCAGATGATTCGTTGCGCGTCGGTATACAACTGCTCTATCAGCGTGTAGGCAGCCTTCAGCTTCTTCTGTACATCAGAGCCCAGATGACTAATGCGAGTTCCTACATCATTACAAACATCAGTAAACCGGCAACGCATGGGAAGATATGTTGAAAGTGTAAAGCAAGGATGTTTACCGAACACAGCAGCAGTCATGGCATGTATCTGCCGCTTTACGCTAGTCAGCTCATCTACCACTGGTTTAAGAGCTGCTTCTGCATCCTCGGCTCTTTTTCGCAAAGCGGATTTTTCTGTTTCCCAATCCGCCCGCTCCTTGTTGAAGCTCTCTTTCAGTTTCTCCATAGCGTCTAAAGCGCTGGTCAACTCTTCCTTGGCCTTGGAGGTTTCGGCTTGCTGGGATTTGATGTTCTCTTGCAGATCGGCGGTTTGAGCTTCCTTTTTGCTCAGCTCAGCCTGTAACAGACAGAAGTATAATGAGTTGGTAATACATGTTTGAAGTACCAAGCACATAACAAGTTATGCACCTGATACTTGGGGGCTAATGCATATTTGCTTGTTCTTGGAAATTTCTACAAGTCCCAAGCACAATACAAGTATTACTCTTGGCACTTGGGGGCTAATGTATGTTTGCTCAAAGTACTGATCTGGGAAGTCTTTTAAAAAGTCCCGGTTCATCTTTACAAAGTTAAACCGGCCCTTGGGGGCTATACCAGTGAAAGATACAGTATTGCAATTCTACAATACCGGTTCATCTTAAAGAGATAACCCGGTCCCTGGAGGCTAAGCATGAAAAGTTAAGTTATTACTAAGTCCCGGTTTAGATTGATATCATAAACCGTCACTTGGGGGCTACTGGAGTTGATATTTGGAATTAAAAAGTGAAACAGATGTAGAGTGGAGTATTAGTTACCTCGTATCGCTCTTTCATCAAGTTTACCAAACCGGCTTCATAGTCGCGGCTGGTGTACAGACGGTTCAAGAAGCCAGAGTGAATATCTTGAGCATTGAGATGGGCATAGCTTGACAAGTCGGCGTTCCATTTGCCTTTGCCGATAGCAGAAAGCTCGTCTTTGGCGCTATGTTTAGATAAAGCGACCGGATTGCCAGGAGTGGTGTGGCTGACGCCGGTAATCATAACATCATCCTCTTTATCATCAGCAGCCTTCACGGGAGTTGGCGGTTTGTCAGTAGCCTTAGCTGGACTGGCCGATTTATCATCAGGTCGGACCGGGCTGGTCGGTTTGTCAGCATGGCTTGTGGTGTCAATGTCTACTTGTTCAGCAAACAAGTCATGATCTTGAGGCGGCGGATCATTAAGCATGGCATCAGCATCGGTTTCTTCCGGATCTGGAGTCTTTTCCGGTTCAACAACCACATTATCGTCAGTCGGTTTATTCAACCGAGCCTTCTTGCTGGGTCTAGGCTTGGCACTGTGAAAAATAAGCATAAAGGTCAGTACAGTATGCAAAAATAACACATCAAGGATAAAATCAAGTGTGTAGCTCACCCAGGAACTGTCTTGAGGGGTGGAAGCTTTGTGGCCGATGACTCGCCAGAAGATGAGTGGGAAGTGCCCTGATAATTTGAATCAGACGGATTAAGAGGCTGTCGGAAACAACCCGCCTTGGGGCAAAAAGTGTCAAGAGTATGAGAGACCTCTGATCGACGTTTCTGAACCGGAGTGTTCGGTAAACCAGCTGAGGTAACTACCTGGCCACTGTGCCTGGTTGTGCGGCGGGCTTCGTGTTGCTGCTTCTTCAAAAGAAAGTTTGGGTCCAAATGAGCAAGGGGGTGAGAAAATTTTACTTTCCGGTTTGCTTGACGGATTGTCTGAGCTGGCAGAGGATCTGAACCGGAGGAAAGAATAATTACCTCTGCATCCTCAGCTTGGCTACCTTCAGCGTCGTCCTGATAATAGTCATTGTCAATGAGATGTATGAAAAATGAACCAAGGGAGTCAAGTTCTACCTCTGAGTCCGGATTATCCAAGTCAGCATCAGCATTTGGTTCAGAAGACGCAGTCGTCCTCTTCTTGGCAGGTTTTTTGATAACCTTGGTCTTCGGGCGAAGTGGCTTTGCCGGTTTGTCTTGTGGTTTTGCCGGTTTATCCTGTGGCTTTTTCTTCCAGAACGGATCATCACCCTGGCAAAGATAAACAACATTTTGAGAGAATATTTTAAAGGATTAAGCTGAAAACAAAGAAGTCATATGATTCTTACAGCTGGCGGTTTGTTGGAGGTGCAGAAAGGACTTAATCCGGTCTGGCCGCAGACGGCCTCCGGTTCATTCAACATTTTCTTGACAGCCTCTGTAACTTCAGCCTCTGTTAGCTGAATATTGATATGTCGTTGAGGATCGGTCAAGCTCCCTGTGTATTCACACATCAAACCGGGGCGCCGGCTTAAGGGCAGAATGCTCCAGTTTATCCAACAACGAGCAAAGTCAACACTTGTTAAACCGTTCGCCATGAAGGCTCTAAGCTTTGACAGTTGTGGGGCATAGTTGGCCCTTTCCTTTGCAGTTAACCTCTGAGGAAAGGGATGTGTATTGCTAAGACGGTGAGGGCGGTAACCCGGCAAAGGGTTTTCGTCAGTTGGAGATGTGTCTTTGCAATAAAACCAAGTCTGGTTCCACTCCTTGGGGTGACTGTGAAGCTTGGCGTGAGGGAAGCTGACTTCCTTCCTTTTCTGAACCGCCATTCCGCCAAGTTCAGTATTGGGTCCATCTGTGAACTCTGTGCGACGGTTTAAGTGGAAGAAATCCCTAAACAATTCAATTGTGGGTTCCTCTTGAAGATAAGCCTCACAAAAGACTTGGAAATGGCAGATGTTGGACACAGAGTTTGGACCGATGTCCCGAGGGTGAAGCTGGAAACTGGCAAGCACATCTCGGAAGAATTTTGAACCGGGAGGGCTAAAGCCTCGACCCAGATGGTCAACAAAAACGACTACTTCTCCGTCTTTGGGTTCAGGAGGATTTTCCGTACCAGGGGCCCTCCAGTGAATGACCTCTTTCTTGGCTAAAGCGCCAGTTGCGACACATCTGTTTAACTGATCTTCAGTGACCCGAGAAGGAACCCAGTTGCATTCATAGACTTGCTTGGCCATTTCAATGGGAAGCTGAAACATGATTATTGCCGGTTTAGGATTCACAAGGGATAACTATAAAGCGGTGCAAGGATATATGCATGTTGTTAAACCGGAGTTTGTTATTGGTAAACCGGATTCTGACAATGGAGAAAGTGCAAAGATAAAAGCATCGGCGGTTCAACAGGGGACTAATGGTACCTACCGGATCATCATTTTTCTATGAGATTAAACCGCCTAATCTGGTACTGAAGATACAGATCTAAGATGTGTAAGTGAAGGAAAAACAAGTTTCACAGCCTGGCATAGTAATTTCAGATCTGTCGTGCGTTGGAAAATCAAAATATATTCTGACCTAATTTCAAGTGCTCGAACAGTTCAGCAAGTTCAGATGAGTTTTGTATAAAGCAGATGCCCTAATGAGGAAAAAGGAGTTTAAACTACAAGGGCACTGAAAAATATCAGATCTAACTCGCCATTGGTACTACTGAAGAGGAACAAGGAAGAACAGCTCCAGGAACTTCGAAGAACTCCGATGAGTACAAACCCTAATGGTAAGATCTAGGGTGGAAGGAGAGAAGGCTTACCAATGACAGAGGAACAGCGGAGAGACGCCGCGGCTTTCTGGTACCAACAGGTTGATGCAGCGGCCGTTGTTGAGGCAGATGCGAAGAACGACGGCGGCGGCAGAGCTCGAAGATTCGGTCGGCACGAGGAAGAAGACGATGCGAAGAGGCACAGGGAGGAAAAATGGAAAGGACCCCCTGGCCCTATTTATAAAGGCAAAGGGATAAGTGACAGGCGTGAAAATCAAGGAGCCCAAAATTTAGATATGAGGCGGAGCTGTCGCCTCGATTGTCGGAGGCTCATTAATAAAGGTGGGTTATGTGCAGTTTTTAATAATAGATGACGTCATGGCGAGTTATCATGGTCCTGGAAAGTGACGTCACGGCGGTTTACAAGACTTATGTGAAGATGCCGAAGAAGAAATTTTCTCAAAGTGTTGGAGATTGACATGAACCAGTTCAAATCAATCTGGGGCCTAATGTTGGGGATATTACTACTGGGCGTAAACCGGCCAGGAAAGGCCGGGTTATCCCTATAGTGAGTTATTATGTTTGAAGCCCATGAAGACAAAGATGATGACGCTTTATGAAGGCCCAGGGCCCAAAGGCGGATTAAGGCCTGTAGTCATAAACCGACCTTGATATGTAAGCTTGTATTATAAGGCAGAAATAAGTAGAGACCGGGCCGGACACGTTTATGAAGCCGGCCTCGTAACCCTGTGAACCGACGGGCGTCAACCCATGTATATAAGGGGACGACTCGGCGGCGGTTTAAGGAGGACAGACAACAACTCGAGACCCAGGCAAAGCGTATTCGCTCCCTGGTCATCGAAACCCTAGAAATTCCACAACAACTGGATTAGGCCTTTACCTTCACCGCAAGGGGCCGAACCAGTATAAACTCTCTGCGTCCCTTGTCCGCTTTAACCCCTTTAAGCTAACCCGTCGCGATGGCTCCACGACTAAGTCCTTTCTCTTGGACATCTGCCGTGACAAAACCATGACAAGTACTATCTCCATGAAGTCTTCGGTCGCACCTGGGCTGTTCTGTCTCATCTGTATGGTGAAGAAGATCTAAGCAAATGGGTCTCAAGCAGGACTTTGACTGGTCTCAGCCACCAGCGAAGAAATACAAGAAAGTGAAAGTTCCCTCCTTGGTGGCCAGCTCATATTCTTCATCGCACGACACGAATGAGCATGAAGATTTGGACGACACTGCGGCAGGCCCTACTTCAACAAATGACCCCAACAACGCTAGCGCTCCTCCATCAACATGATATTCTTCAGGGGCGTTAGTTCTCATTTTTCGATCCTTTTGGTCATTCGATGACAAAGGGGGAGAAATTTGAGTTAGTCTTCAAGCGGGTCTATATATGGGCGTTTTTTTGCTAAGTTACAACTCTCGTTCATTTGAAGACTTTGCTGGATCGAGTTGTAAACTTAAACCCGATGGTGGTCTGATATTTTTGTTGTGTTCTTCTGCATGCTTATTCCTCATATATGTTAATGCATGCATGCTGAATTACATCAGTCACCATATTTCATCATGCATTTCAAATTCTTCATATCATATATGTTAAATGTGTGTATGAATTACAAGATATAGGGGGAGATCTCCATGATCCTACTCTTCAAGTGTGCATTGCTTCAAAAGCAAATTCCTCACTATGCACATCTTCAGGGGGAGTTCTTCTATATCTTGCAATCAAATTCCTCAATATTAGTATTTGCACTTCATATGTTTTATCCCCGTTGAAAACTTAACCTATATTGTCATCAATCACCAAAAAGGGGGAGATTGTAAGTGCATCTAGTGCCCCTTAGTGATTTTGGTGTATTGAAGACTTACATGTTAAGGGACCGATGTGTTTGTGAGTGTACACACGTCTATAAGTCTATGGGGAGTTTGATATTTACAGGGAAAGTCGACCCCTAAAAATGAATGTCTTCGACTGAAGACTTTGGATTTCTGTAGACTTTCTGAAGACTTTGAAAGTGAAGAAATTGGTGTGACCGTGAAGACTTGGTATTCATACGAGGAACATGAAGCGTGAAGACTTTTGTTTTCGTAGTTTCATTTTCTCTTTCTTGAGTCATAGGAAACACTGTACTCTTAAAGGGGGGTCGAGGAAATACTAAGGAAAAAATTTCCAAGTGATGCTCATCTCAAAATCCTAGACCTACCAACCCCTTCGAGTGAAGCCATTGGAAATCTCATACAGCTCAGTCAATTTCTTCAGTGACAGAGACGAAGTTCTTCTGGTCTCTGAGGAATTTGTTCTGACTGAGGAGTTAGGAATTCGCCAGTGCGGATTGCCTACAAGTGAGGAACATGATAGCCCTGAGGAGTTTGAGCCTCAAATTTCCGACCGTTGTTGTGCTACGCGCCAGCTGTCCCAAAATATCTACCACCTAACGGTCATATCATTGAAGGGCATTTATGTCTTATCATGCCGGGCTGCTCCCTAGGCTATAAATAGCCGCCCCCTACAACCACTAGCTGGTTGGCTGCTCCGAGAGAAACTGACACTTGTCATTTGAGAGCATCCCATCCTCCAAGGACTTTAAGCGAAAATCATCAAGTGAGGAAAACCCAAACCCAAACACCTACAAACCCAAAGTGATTGAGCATCACTGAAGAGATTGATCCTGCGTAGATCCGACGCTTGTTACCTTTGAAGACTGTGCATCTTCCAGACGGTTAGGCGTCATGGTCTGAGCATCCAAGAGGAAATTGTGGATCGCCGAGTGACCGAGTTTGTGAAGGTTTGGAAGTCACCTGAAGACTTACCACGAGTGATTGGGCGAGGTCTGTGTGACCTTAGCTCAAGGAGAATACGGTGAGGACTGTGTGTCCGGGACTGGGTGTCCTCAGGTTTAAATACCTAGCCGCTCCAACCAGACGTACAACTGTCACAGCAGTTGGAACTGGTCTACCAAATCACTGTCTGCACCAAGCCTACTGGTTCTATTTCCTCATCTCTTCCATTTCATCATTATTGTGTTGTGTGCTTGTTCATATCTGTTTGAAGACTTTGACTGAAGACTTTCTCAATTTCCTCAGTTCAATTTCTTCAGTCTGTTTGTCTTCATCTTGTTTTATCCTGTGTTTACGCTTTCTGTACTCTGTGCTTGTTTTCATTTCATCATGATGACCATGCTTATGTTCTGTTATGTTTGCATCTGAGTACTTATTCCGCTGCAAGTAGTTCTTCGCTTAGGAATTTCCTCACCCTGAAATTCTTCAGTGAAGAATTCGTAAAAATCGCCTATTCACCCCCCCCCTCTAGTCGATATAACGCACTTTCAATGCCCGAATATTGTGTAGTCTTTGCCCCTTCTCTAGAAGGGATATGTGCTCGAAAATTGCATTATCTTTTGTCCAGACTCAAATTTATGGCTGCTCAATCTCTGGTTAGAAGCTATTTCTGTTTTCGTGTCTCACTAAGTTATCTATGTTGAAACTGCAAAATGTATGAATGAAAAAGTGTTTATCAAAGCCATTACCGCTCAATTCATCATGGATGCAAATATATTTACTGATGCAAGAGGTTTCGAAATGTGCGAGCCGTTGGGCGTATGGATGGCGACAGAGAGCTCGCAGTGGTGCGGGCGCCGGGCGACTCCTTGCCGGCGGAGTGGACTTTGGTCCACCGCGGCGCGGGGTCCCCTCCGGTGAGTGGTGCAGCTGCCCGCGTCGGCTCGATGGTGGCGGGGGAAGGGGCCTGGCGCAACCGCTTCTGCGCTTTGGAGGCGGAGGATTCGGAGGACGACGACATCGGAGCGGAGGAGGAGTAGCTGATGCGCGCGGTGCCGGAGGGGCCGTCGGTCGGCGACTTCGTGGCGTTTGCGGCAGAGGCGCGCGGTCTGCGTGCGGGGCGCGACCGCCGTTTCGTGTTGGGCGGCCATGGCTCAAGAGCCATGGCCTCTCGCATCTGGCATCCGTCGGCGGTGGCGCGCTCGAGCTCGGGCTCGGGAGATGCGGCGGGGGCAGCTCGGAACATCAGATCCAAGACGGCGGCGAGCCTGGTGGCCGCGGGCGGGGCAGAGCTACCTAGGGAGGACTAGCCATGCCTGCCTGCTCCACCTTCCCCCGCGGCGGCGGAGCGCGGTCGGGAAGACGCTGCCCCCTCCGGTGCCTACAGTTGAACCGGTTGGGCCGGGCACTGTTATTGGGCCTGGGCCGGTGCGCCCATAGAGGCCCGTGACGGATGCTCCAGTTGAGGTGGGATAGGGCACGGCCCTCGTCCCGACTCCCACTGGGCCTGCAAGGCCCACGATGCCTTGGCCTGCTCCAAGGCCCGTGACGGGCTATATATGGCTGCGGCGGGGCTGCCTGGATCCCCATTTAGGGTTTCCAGCTACTTCCAGAGAGGTGCGGTGCCTCGCTCACTCCGCACGCACCCTCCAGATCTCTCCTCCCCTCCCCCTCTTCTCAAGTATTTCACGGCGGCGGTGATGGGTGACCGGCGGGCTGACAAGCGGCCAATGGAGATCTCCGACCACGAGGCGGACCGGCGCAGGGAGCACGATCTACGCGACAAGGCGAAGCGAGCGATGCAAGAGCGCTCGGGCGGCCGCGAGGCCCGGGAGGAGCGCGGAGGGACCCGAGACCAGGGAGAGCGCGAGGGGGATTGGGGTCCCCCTCCCCCTTGGTGGATTCAACTTAGAGAACGCAAGAACAAGAAGAAGGCCAGTCAACGGCGTCGGGAGCTCGAAAGGAAGCCGATGGAGCACCCTCACTGTGGTGGGGGCCACGGTGACCCGCTGGCCAAGAAGCCTCGGGCGCTCGCGGAGCTGCTGGTGATGGCGCTTCCCTCTTCGTCCAAGGGCACGGCAGAGGAGCCCATTCCGGTGGAGGAGGCCCCCGACGTCGAGTGCTTGAAGTGTGGGCGCTTGGGCCACTTTCAATCCAAGTGCAAGTTCAAGCCTCTCTGCATGCTTTGTAAGGAAGAGGGACATGCTTCCGCCCATTGCCCGTCGCGAGGCCGCCAACTGCACTTGCAGATCATGGGCAGTGCCATCTCAGGAGAGGGTTTTTTCTGCCTTGAGTTCGATGAGGATGCCGAGCCCGACTTTCCCGTGGATGCTAGAATCGAGAATGCGGCTATCCTATCCGCGGAGCCTGGGAAGCTCAACCTCCGCATCCTCAGGCAAGAGCTACAGCACATGGTGACCGGGGACTGGGATTGGCAAGTGACTCAGGTAGGTGACAATGATTTCTTGGTGGTTTTCCCGTCTGCAGATCTGCTGCATATGGCTAAGTCTAGTGGGAAGTTGTTCTTGTCCATCAATGACATCACTGCTATGGTGCAGGACATGCTTCACGAGGAGGTGCAGCCGATGGCCATGCCCGAGACGTGGGTGAGGCTGCATGGCATCCCTAAGAAGCACAGGCGCGAGGACCGCATCAAGGAAGGGTTCCGGATGCTAGTTCGACCAATTGTGGTGGACGAGCTGTCCCTCGTCAGGTTGGGGCCGGTGAGGATGAAAATAGCGTGCAAGGCACCGGAGAATCTTAACGGGTTTGTGGAAGTGTGGTTCAATCACGAGGGTTTCCAGATCAAGGTGGAGCGTGAGGTGCTCCCAAAGCGCGATGGCGAGCGGGCGGTGCTCGGAGCTGGGCCTTCCAACCCTCCGCCCAAGGATTCTGACTTGGCGGGGGGAGCACGGCCACCAGGCAGCTCTAGGCCTGGCGGTGCTGGTCCTGGCAACACCCAACAGGGAGATGGCGGGGTTCCTAACGCTGCAGCGGATCCGGATTCCAAGATGCAAGACATGGGAGAGGACCAAGAGGATAGCCTACAAGATACTTCTATCGACACTGAGACTTGGGATAAGTTGGGTGCCCTGTCGGCCGATGCTGGGGCCATGGGGGTGGCGACCCAGGACACGGCAGTGAGTGTGCTGCCGCTGGCCCGCTCCCTCGCACTGCCCTTTGACGAGTACGGGTCCAACATCACGGCCCAGATCCCGGAGATGGCCGGACTACACGAGGTGGTTGGGGCCCCCACTGCTGCTCTCCTGTCGTCCTCTCCTCTCGTGGCGACGGGGACGGACTCAGGGTGTCTAGTGGACGAGGGCTGCGACATGACACCTGCGCCGAGGCGCGGCTCCAACAGCTCCGGTCGTCAGGCCAAGAAGACGGCAGGCAGAAAGCCGGCCAGCAAGCAAGCACCGTCCAATTCGGCGGCGATGGCGACGCTCGGTGGGGATCTGGGGGCGGCTCTGGGAGCGCCTGAAGCGGCAGCAAGGCCAGGCGCTCCAAGGCGACGCCGGTGGTGCAGCGGGCTCCCAGCGTGCGGGTCAAGGCCAAGCTGGGGGAGCTGTCCTCCATGGAGAGCGCCAAGCTTCGTCTCGCACACAAGAATCTGGAATCATCAGGTAATCCATTGCCCACGTATTGTATTTTGAACGCTTTCTCGGATGAACATCTCGCTAGTATTTTAGACGATAGCGGCCTGCGGGAAGAAGCGCAGGCCGTGCTCGCTGCTGCGGCAGCTCGCTGTGCTAATAAGAACCAACTGACCATCGTACCAGTAGAGGCTGGTGGCGATGCTGGGCCCGACTGAGGGCACAGAAGCTAGGGAGGCTTCTGATCTTCCTTCTTCCAGCCGGATTTCGGCTCGGAAGAGAGTGGCGAAAGCGGTGACCTCCAGGGGAGTCGCCTACGTAATAGGATTATTTATATGCTTTACATGTTTTGGAACATCTGTGGTTGTGGCCACGGAAGGCGTCGTACTCAGCTCAAGGAGTACATGGCCAAAGAGAGGATCGACGTGGTAGCGCTCCAGGAAACGATTAAAACGGATTTCTTGTTCCGCGATCTTCTTGCTTTCGATCCCCTGCAGCATTTCGATTGGCACTGGGTGCCCTCGGTGGGTCACTCGGGCGGTATTTTGATGGGTTGTAATCGTGATGTATGTGATGTATTGAACTGGGAGGTTGGTGTATTTTTGCTTGCGGTTACCATTAAACATCGCGCCTCGGGTCAATCGTGGGTTGTAGTGTGCATTTACAAGCCTGCTGATCACTCCTGATCGGCGGATTTCCTACTCGAACTTACCAATTTGGTCGGGGCCAAACGGGCTATCAACTTGCCATTGATGGTAGGTGGTGACTTTAACTTGATTCGTTCGGGGGCGGACAAGAACAACTCTAACATTGACTGGACTAGGGTGTCCTTGTTCAGTAATGCCATTGCAGCAGCGGCATTGCGTGAGGCTGCTAGGACGCGGGGCTAGATTCACTTGGACTAACAAGCAGATGCAGCCGGTGCGGAGCGTACTAGACCGGGTCTTCTTCACACCCGAGTGGGAGGTTCTTTTCCCCCTATGCACGCTTGTCGCTGAAACGCGTATTGGTTCGGATCATGTGCCATTGATTTTTTCCTCAGGGGAGGATTACATTAGGCGTAGCCCTAGATTCTACTTTGAAACGGCGTGGTTCGAATCCGAGGGGTTTGCGCAAATGGTCGTCGAGCGTTGGCTGACGATCCGCGCCCATCTTGGGCCGCAACGCGGACCGGCAGAGTGTTGGACCGTGGCGGCTAGCAAGCTCTCGGCGTTCCTTCGTGGGTGGGGTGCTAACCACGGTAGTGAATCCAAAAAGGAACGTGCTAGGATTAGCCTCGTTGATGTGAGACTTTCTCCTTTTTTGTCTTCTCCACATAACCCCCATCATCATATTCTATTCCACCCATAGTGCTATGTCCATGGCTCACGCTCATGTATTGCGTGAAGGTTGAAAAAGTTTGAGATTACTAAAGTATGAAACAATTGCTTGGCTTGTCATCGGGGTTGTGCATGATGAGAGAATTCTTGTGTGACGAAAATGGAGCATGACTAAACTATATGATTTTGTAGGGATGAACTTTCTTTGGCCATGTTATTTTGAGAGGACATAATTGCTTAGTTAGTATGTTTGAAGTATTATTATTTTTATGTCAATATTGAACTTTTATCTTGAATCTTTCGGATATGAATATTCATACCACAATTAAGAAGAATTACATTGAAATTATGCCAAGTAGCATTCCACATCAAAAATTCTGTTTTTATCATTTACCTACTCGAGGACGAGCAGGAATTAAGCTTGGGGATGCTTGATACGTCTTCAACGTATCTATAATTTTTGATTGCTCCATGCTATATTATCTTCTGTTTTGGACATTATTGGGCTTTATTATTCACTTTTATATTATTTTTGGGACTAACCTATTAACCGGAGGCCCAGCCCAGAATTGCTGTTTTTTGCCTATTTCAGAGTTTCGCAGAAAAAGAATATCAAACAGAGTCCAAACGGAATGAAACCTTCGGGAACATGATTTTCGGAATGAACATGATCCAGAGGACTTGGACCCTACATCAAGAAATCAAACAGGAAGCCACGAGGTAGGGGGCGCGCCTACCCCCCTGGGCGCGCCCTCCACCCTCGTGGGCCCCACGTTGCTCCACCGACATACTCCTTCCTCCTATATATACCTACGTACCCCCAAACGATCAGATACGGAGCCAAAAACCTAATTCCACCGCCGCAACCTTCTGTACCCACGAGATCCCATCTTGGGGCCTGTTCTGGAGCTCCGCCGGAGGGGGCATCGATCACAGAGGGCTTCTACATCAACACCATAGCCTCTCCGATGAAGTGTGAGTAGTTTACCTCAGACCTTCGGGTCCATAGTTATTAGCTAGATGGCTTCCTCTCTCTTTTTGGATCTCAATACAATGTTCTCCCCCTCTCTTGTGGAGATATACTCGTAATCTTCTTTTGCGGTGTGTTTGTTGAGACCGATGAATTGTGGGTTTAATCAAGTTTATCTATGAACAATATTTGAATCTTCTCTGAATTCTTTTATGTATGATTGGTTATCTTTGCAAGTCTCTTCGAATTATCGGTTTGGTTTGGCCTACTAGATTGATCTTTCTTGCAATGGGAGAAGTGCTTAGCTTTGGGTTCAATCTTGCGGTGTCCTTTCCCAGTGACAGTAGGGGCAGCAAGGCACGTATTGTATTGTTGCCATCGAGGATAACAAGATGGGGTTTTTATCATATTGCATGAATTTATCCCTCTACATCATGTCATCTTGCTTAAAGCGTTACTCTGTTCTTATGAACTCAATACTCTAGATGCATGCTGGATAGCGGTCGATGTGTGGAGTAATAGTAGTAGATGCAGGCAGGAGTCGGTCTACTTGTTTCGGACGTGATGCCTATATACATGATCATACCTAGATATTCTCATAACTATGCTCAATTCTGTCAATTGCTCAACAGTAATTTGTTCACCCACCGTAAAATACTTATGCTCTTGAGAGAAGCCACTAGTGAAACCTATGGCCCCGGGGTCTATTTTCCATCATATTAATCTTCCAACACTTAGCTATTTCCATTGCCTTTTATTTTGCTTTAACTTTACTTCGCATCTTTATCATAAAAATACCAAAAATATTATCTTATCATATCTATCAGATCTCACTCTCGTAAGTGACCGTGTAGGGATTGACAACCCCTTATCGTGTTGGTTGCGAGGATTTATTTGTTTGTGTAGGTGCGAGGGACTCGCGCGTAGCCTCCTACTGGATTGATACCTTAGTTCTCAAAAACTGAGGGAAATACTTACGCTACTTTGCTGCATCACCCTTTCCTCTTCAAGGGAAAACCAACGCAGTGCTCAAGAGGTAGCAGTTACTAAAGGAGATGCAAACACTAGTTACTTCCACGCTTATGCTAACGTAAGGAAACGAAAGTGTACTATTTTGCGCCTTCAATCAGATAACGGCCTCCTTTTAACCCAAGAGCAAATCATGGCCCACATCTACGAGTTTTTAATTGGCCTTTTGGGGACGGCTGAGGAAAAAACTATTTGCCTTCGGGAGGACCTGTGGGATCCAACGGAATGGGTATCGTAGGAGGAGAACGAAGGGCTCGCTCTCTCGTTCCTTCTGGAAGAAATCGACAAAGCCTTGGACGACATGAAAACGGACACGGCACCCGGGCCGGACGGGTGGCCGGTAGAGTTTTTCAAGAAGTTTTGGCCGTGCCTCAAGCACCTTTTCTATGAGATTGTGAACGGCTTCGCTCTGGGTACGGTAGACTTGTCGCGCCTTAACTACGGGGCTATTAGCTTGATCCCTAAAGTGAAAGGGGCCGATAACATCAAACTCTTTAGACCGATCACTTTGATCAATGTTCCTTTCAAAATCTGCGTGAAAGCCTATGCCTCGCGCTTGGCTCCGGTGGCGCAACGCGTGATTAGCTCTAGTCAGACTGGTTTCCTCAAACACCATAACATCCTAGAAGGACCCATTGTGCTTCAAGAAATTATCCACGAGCTAAAACGCACCAAGACACAAGGCGTGCTTCTCAAGTTGGACTTTGAGAAAGCCTATGACCGCGTGAACTGGGAGTTCGTGCGAGAAGTCCTCCTCAAGAAGGGCTTTGAGGCGGGATTCGTGCACCGCGTCATGCACCTTGTGTGTAGTGGGCACACGGCGGTTACCATCAATGGTATAATGGGTAATTTCTTCCGCAACAAACGAGGCCTTCGGCAGGGAGACCTGAGCTCGCCACTTATTTTTAATTTTGTTGCGGATGCCCTGGCGGCAATGATTAACAAAGCCAAAGCGGCGGGGCACGTTAGAGGGCTCATATCCCACCTCATCCCCGGCGGCGTTTGTAACGCCCACGATGCGGCTATATCTCCCACGTGTTGAGGCACGGCTTAGAGGCATAACCGCATAGTGGTTTTGTCGCAAGAAGGGTCATCTTCACACAATCCCATGTAATGAACAAGAATGGGATAAAGAGTTGGCTTACAATCGCCACTTCACACAATACATAAATAAATCTCATACATCATCCAAAATACAATCATATAGACCGACTACGGTCAAAATCCAGATGAAAATAAGACAACCCCAAATGCTAGATCCCCGATCGTCCCAACTGGGCTCCACTACTGATCATCAGGAAAAGACACATAGTAACGACCACGTTCCTCGTCGAACTCCCACTTGAGATCGACGCCATCATCTACACCGGCATCGTCGGCACCTGCAACTGTTTTGGTAGAATCTGTGAGTCACAGGGACTCAGCAATCTCACACCCGCGAGATCAAGACTATTTAAGCTTGTAGGAAAGGATGGTGCGAAGAGGTGGAGCTGCAGCGGCAAAAGCATATATGGTGGCTAACTTGCGCAAATGAGAGCGAGAAGAGAAGCAACGGAACGAACGTCATCTAGCAATGACCAAGAAGTGATCCTGAACACCTACTTACGTCATACATAACTCAGACCGTGTTCACTTCCCGGACTCCGCCGAGAAGAGACCATCACGGTTACACACGCACTTGGTGTATTTTAATTGGGTCAAGTGACAAGTTATCTACAACCAGACATTAACAAATTCCCATCTGCCTCATAACCGCGGGCACGGCTTTCGAAAGATAATACCCTGCAGGGGTGTCCCAACTTAGCCCATCATAAGCTCTCACGGTCAACAAAGGATAAACCTTCTCCCGGAAAGACCCGATCAGTCTCGGAATCCCGGTTTACAAGACATCTCGACAATGGTAAAACAAGACCAGCAAAGCCTCCCGAATGTGCCGACAAATCCCGATAGGAGCTGCACATATCTCGTTCTCAGGGCACACCGGATTGTCCAAGCTTCCGATAGGCCAGACCAGAGTTGCCCCTGGTGGCCACCGGCGACTGACAGTTTGGACCAATACTCAGAGGAGCACTGGCCCGGGGGTTTAAAATAAAGATGACCCTCGGGCTCTAGAAAACCCGGGGGAAAAAGGTATAGGTCGCAAATGGTAAAACCAAGGTTGGGCCTTGCTGGAGGAGTTTTATTCAAGGCGAACTGTCAAGGGGGTCCCATAAATCACCCGACCGCGTAAGGAACGCAAACTCAAGGAACATAATACCGGTAAAACAGTAACTAGGGCGGCAAGAGTGGAACAAAACACCAGGCATAAGGCCGAGACTTCCACCCTTTACCAAAATATATAGATGCATTAATTAAATAAGAGATATTGTGATATCCCAACATATCCATGTTCCGACATGGAACAAACTTCAACTTCACCTGCAACTAGCAACGCTATAAGAGGGGCTGAGCAAAAGCGGTAACATAGCCAAACAACGGTTTGCTAGGAAAGTATGGTTAGGGCTGACATGGCTAAAATGGGAGACATGAATATAGCAAGTGATAGGTAGCGGAGCATGGCAATAGAGCGAACAACTAGCAAAGCAAAGATAGAAGTGATTTCGAGGGGTGGTCATCTTGCCTGCAAGATTCTCAGAGTTGTCGAAAGCTTGATCCTCGTAAGCGTACTCGACAGGTTCCTCGTTCACGAACTCGTCTCCCGGCTCTACCCAAGACAAGAACACAACAAACGGAACCACAATCAACAACGAGAAATGCGCAAGCAACATGATGCAAAACATGTATGATATGCAAGATATGATATGCGATGCATATGCGTGCTCCGGAAGGAAAAAGATGAACATGGCAGTAACTTGGCAAACCAAGCATACCACTGGAAAGATGAGATGATTTCGGTGGAAATCGATATAAAGATCACCGGAATCGGATGCACGGTTTGCAAATGGCAAGCAAAACAAGAATGACACTAATCTGCGATAAACAGCACGATAGCACTTAAAATGCAACAAGTAACAATGCTACAGCACCCCAACATAGCAACAAAGAATATGGTAGTAATCTATAGGAGATGCTTGACAAAAGATGAACACTGAGCTACGGCTAGTTCACAACATATCAAGCTCAAACAAGCATGGCAAAAGTGCAAAAGATTACAGGTTCACAGACTTGGTGAAAAACTGGACATGGCAGAAATCATCATCAGGTAGCAATGTTCAGAGCACGAAATCAACAAGCTACAGGAACTTAACATAGAAAAACAAGGCATGGTAGTGTTCTACTAAATGCACATGACAAAAGTCCCTTACTGACCATAAGCCAAAAAGAACCAGAAGATATGATGGCAAGCATGTAAACATAGCAAGTTTCGTTATCAGGTTTTAGACTTTGCAGAAAACAGAGCATGGCAGAAATATTAATATGTAGGCCTCTTTGTGAGCTAGATGCACTCACTACAGAGCAATGCATGACAAAACAAGCATACCTACAGCAAGATGGCATGTTTATGAAGCTATCCATTGCAAGAACAATTACATAGCATGTATGGATCAACTACAATAAGCTTGGCAAAAATGCATATCATGTTAAGAATCTGCCAGAAATATTTTATAGCAAAAGTAGAGCAAGATTGAGTCATGCTATGGTACCCTAAAATTGCAAACAATTGCAGGAATAGATCAATTACAACTATATCTACAAAACATCCTTACTGAACATCTCCAAAATATCCATGGATCTCTCTGTAGCATCAAGTTTACATGGCAACAAAATTACAGCAGACAAAGACTTGGAGAAATCACTGTCCCTGAAATCAGAATTATTACGGGACCTATTTTGCATGCTTGTGCTAGTTACCACAGAGATCACAAAAATACATGGGCTATATCACTGGAAAGATGGCATGGCATACTTCAAAACACATGTAGAGCTCATGCTCAAAAGATGCACAGATTAAATGATACAAAAATGACAAATCTCCAAGTTCTGCTAAGAACCAGAGTTTAACAGCAACTAGCCCTCTTCTAACGAAGATTTGGACATCAAGATGACCTCTAATGAATATGGTGCAATTTAACAAAATGAAGAGCATCACGAGGCGAATAATTTGACATATTATACGCGCAAATCGGAGCTACATGCAAGAAGTTATCGCATCTCGAACAGGAGCACATGCTGAGAATTTCCAGGACTTGGCAAAGTTAGAGGTCGCGAGAAAGTCAACGGGGGGCTCTACCAGATCGGATCGACCGGATCCCGTGCTCGAGCTCGATCCCGAGGCCGACGGCGGCGAGGCAGGGGCCGGCGGGGGAGGAGCGCCGGCGGCGGGGCCGGAGGCGGAGGAGGGGCGCCGGCGGCGGGGCCGGAGGCGGCGGCGGAGATGGCAGCGGCGGCGCTCGGCGGCGGGGCAGGCGCGCGGCGGCGGGCGTGGGCCGCGGGGGCCGGGGTCGGGCCGGCGGGGCACGGCGGCGGCGGACGCTGACGTGGCGACGCGCGATTCGTCCGCCGGCGCGGGCGGGCGTTGTCCGGCGGCGCGAGGGATTTTTGCTAGGGTTAGACTGCGATTCCGTTTTCGGGATGCCCACATATTAATAGGTAGAGGGAGCTAGGAGGCTCCAAATGAGATGCAGTTTTCGCCCACACGATCGTGATCAAACGACCTAGAGCATGGAAGAGGGTTTGGTGGGTTTTGGGCTGGTTTTGGAGGGGGTTTTTGCTGGATACTCAAATGGACTTTGCGGATGCCCGGTTAACCGTTGGAGTACCAAACGACCTCCGAATGGAACGAAACTTGACCGGTAGTCTCCGGGTGGTATATTAAGACCACTTGACAAGCCTCGGTCCATTCCGAGAAAGTTTGACACACGCACACGAAAGAAAACAAGAGGGGTGCACCGGAGGAGATAGGAGCGCCGGATTGGAAAACGGACAACGGGGAAAATGCTCGGATGCATGAGACGAACACGTATGCGAATGCAATGCACATGATGACATGATATGAAAATGCATGACAAGACAAAATACAAAACGAAAGACAAAACCCGACAACGGAGGGAAAAACATATCACATAGCCGGAAATGGCAAGAGTCGGAGTTACAAATATGGCAAGTTACATGCAGGGTGTTACAGCGTTACTCAGTTACAATACGCAGACGATATGATGCTTCTTTTCGATCAAGTTACTGCTTCTCGCTTTTGAGATCTTGTCGGGGCTTAAGATCAATTTCCTAAAGAGCGAAGTGATCACCATTGGGATGGAGGATCAAGAAAGCAGGCAGATTGCCAATTTGCTCAATTGCAAGCTTGGAGCTTCCCGATCAAATACCTTGGCCTTCCGATCTCACACAAGAAACTCACCATTGCTGAATGGGAGCCACTCTATGGCAAAGTGGCCAATCGAGTAAGCCCGTCGAGAGGGAGGTTTATGTCTTCGGCGGCTAGGTTGATCTTGACCAACTCGAGCCTGTCCTCGCACCCTCTATTCACAATGGGGATGTTTCTCCTCGCGGATGGTGTTCATGCCAAGCTTGACACTCCGCGCTCCCGTTCTTTTGGGAAGGAACCGGGACTAAACGCAAATACCATTTGGTGAAATGGGTCGCGGTATGCAGACCTAAAAAGTTTGGTGGTTTGGGGATTACGAATTCTAAACTCATGAATGTTGCCTTGCTCACCAAGTGGTGGTGGCGCCTTGCCCAAAATGAGTCGGGACTCTGGGCGGATATCCTCCGGGCGAAATATTTCCCGGATGGAAATCTTTTCAAGGCCAAGTCCAATGGCTCAGCGTTTTCGAACGGGATCCAAGCGGTGAGACCGGCCTTCTCGGTGGGTGCTCAGTTCAGTGTTAACAATGGCACGTCCACGCGGTTTTGGCTTGACTGTTGGTGGGGACAAGCACCGTTGTGGCAATCACACCCGGAGTTATATCAACTGGCCACTGACACTAACATTCTGGTAGCCAACACCCTGCGCGTGCATCCTCCGGCAATCTCCTTCTTTAGGACTCTCGAGGCAGGAGAGGCTGCTTCCTGGGCCACGCTCGTGGCTGAACTCGAGGGGAGGAACCTTAGCCATGAGAATGACTCAATAGCATGGAAGCTTACTTCCTCCCGGAAATTCTCGGTGAAATCTTTATATGACAAGTTGACCGAGGGGAACGCGCTAGACATGGCTAGGGGGCTATGGAAGGCTGGCTTTCCCCTTAAGATCAAGATATTTATGTGGCAAATGTTCTGCTACCGCCTTCCAACTTCGGATAACGTGGCCAAACGAAACGGGCCGGTGGACGAGACATGTGCCATTTGCGGCCTTGGGGAAAACGCTAACCACGTGTTCGTCGGGTGTTGTTTAGCTAGATTTGCGTGGAGTGCGGTTAGGGATGCTTTCAAGCAGAATTGGAACCCGCAATCTAGCGATGATCTGTTGACCTTGCTGTCGGCACAGAGGGGTGCCAACGCAAGGGTTGTTTGGCGTTGCGTAGGGGCGCTGCTTTGGTCGCTTTGGTCGGTGCAGAACAAAATAACCATAGAACACAAGTTCCCTGCACACCCAGCTGATATTCTATTCAAATGTCACATTTTCTTACAGGCTTGGGCGCCGTTGGGGAAGACGCGTGATGAGGACCGCATGACCGAGATTATGGAGCAGATCAAGCTGTGCATGGTGAAATCGCGACAAGAAGGACACCAAGCTTGAGTCTTTTGCGTTGAGCTCTATGTTTTGCTCCGCTTTTGTGATCCTTAAACTACTTGGTTCTTAGCCTTTGTCGGGACGTCGAGCCCGCGGAACTTATGTTTTACCGGTTTGTAATGTTGAAAACCTTGTGTGGATGCTGCCTTGTGGCTTTATTGATTTAAAGCCAGACGCTTCGTGCGTCTTCGTTCCAAAAAAAATTTACTGATGCAAAATGTATGCTGACTGCAAAACATGCTTGTATTGAAAAATTAATCATCTTTTCACATACAAAAGTTTGTAAGGTTTGAGTGCTGGTTTTCGAACCTCTTCCGTTTTTGTTTTACTGTACTCTTGTCAGTACAGATGCTCCTCTGAACTCTCGAGGTTTTGCTTTTGTTGCATAATTCTCTGTTTGTAGATCAGGTGTCTGGTTGTCATTTTAATCAAAACTTCTGCTGCTATGTTTGGAGACGAGCCTGCACTGGTCTCGTCCGAATGGAATTGTAAGATCGTCTCATGGTGGGAATATTAACAGCCGGGACTTCGTATTCAGAAACAGCAAGGTGGTCCATTTATTGGTTTATGCGCACCTTCTGCCTGTTAAGTTGTTTTCAGAAATTATTACTAGGTAAGAATCAATCTTATTCGCTGTTCTGTGATGACGGAATGATTTGTCGGTTTCACTCATTATTTGCGATAATTCTAGGTTGGTTACGAATCCCCTTTAGTAGTCTGTGCTCTTTAGAAAATGGAGAAACGATGACTGACTTTGTAAACACAAAAATTGCTTCATGTAGTATGGCCATATAGTGTTGATGTCTAATTGGTATCGTCAGAAGTTCATTATCATTGCCATGCTATTAATGTATTTTTGCAAGATACTCTGTTGGTTCACCGCGTATAGCATTAGCAGCCAACTGCTAGTGGTAGGTTGTGAGTAGAGTAGATGATTTGGTTATCTGGGAAGCTGGTGAACTGTCGAACCGCGTGTGTTTATCACCTGAACTTCCGTGAGCTGTAGTTTCTCCCTGCCTATTTGTTCTGTGCATTCCTCTGATAATTTCTGCCTTGCAACTTACATAATTCTTTGAATGGAAATGCTTTGATCTTAACCTATGCTGTGCGGATTTCATGGTTATCTGGGAACAGCAAGAAGAGCAGGTGATGTGAAGAGCTACGCGTTTGTATAACTATGCAATGTAATACCAGTTTAACCCTGTATCTGTACCAAGTACCATGTTCATCTTGTTGCCACATTCTGTATTCATAAGCATTATACCATGTTGCATGCATGGATCGAATGTCATGGATATAAGCTATTTGGTGGGTCATTTCTTGTTTCTTAAAAATGGACCTTGTACCATCTGAGCTGTTACCTGAATCTGCAACTGGAATGCAGTGTTCCTTTGACCACTTCTACCGATAGTTTATTAGTGTTGTTAACTGGCTCTGTGAGCTAAATCTCCCGAATCTGGATGAAATTCGCAAGTCTGGATTTCTCTTGTGCTGTGGCACCAGACCAGTAGCTGGCGGATACTTCCATAGTTAAACAGATCATTATGCCCCTTTAGAAGCTTCATTGTACAGATTGGTATCATGGGAACAGATGGTGATGATCTACACAATGTATCCACCACTGAAGGCATATTGGTTTTCATCATACTATATAGATTCGCCGGTGCTCTTGATCCATTCCCCAGATTTATTTAGCACATGGTATACCCTCCCTGCCTACAGCACAGAGAAGGCATTATATTCTGATTTTGTAGAGAATTTACCTGAGTTTGTCCTCCATGGCCATCTAAGGCGATCTCCGCCCTCGCTTAACAGAAAATGTGACCAAGGAATAGTGCTTCAATGGCACGACCCCGCTCCGACATGTCCGGGTACAGATCAGCTACCCGGCGGTTGCCACGGCAAGCCCTCCGCCACCGTGAGTTTCTTCGAGCGCTTGAATATGGAATTCACCAGGTCTTTGATTATTTCCTTCCTCCATGTATCCAACTATCCTTCCGGAAATTAGTTGTGCGCCCATCCGGGACATGAGGACCTGGTAGATGGTTCCAAGATTGCAAAAGGATGTGCCAGATGAGCACGAAACTGAAGCGGGAAATCTCACCGCTAAAAAATAACAGATGATACAGTTTTCAGTTGCCCGCCAAACTCCCAGAACTGAATTTCAGAACGAGCGGCAAATCTCCCCGCCAAATCGATAATCTCGTCCAGTTGCCCGCCAAACTCCCAGAACTGAAATTCAGAGGAGACAGTTTTCAGTTGCGCGCCAAACTCCCAGAACTGAAATTCAGAACGAGCGGGCAAATAGAGTTTTCAGTCTCCCCGCCAAATCGAAATTTTCGTCCAATCTTTCTGTTTCTGGGCGCGAAATTGGAGCGGGGAAATAGACGCGGATTTTCAATTTTTCATTTTCGATTAATGCTATATACGAAATTGGGGCGGGAAACCCCACCACCAAATATTTCAGGCACGCGCCAAAGAAGTTGATTCCCACCTACCTTCGCAGTTGCCCGCCCAGGCCCCTGGATGGATGAAATCCAAAGCACATGAGTGATGACAATTCTGAGCAAATCGACAACAAGGGGCAAGGGCAGATGAAACACAGATCGAATAAAATGTATCAAAGCAACTTATTGTTTCATTGAAATCACGGTCAGAAAATACAACGACAAAGCAAGAACAGTCTACTTCGAACTGAAGTATCCTCAAGCACACCCATCCATACACCCCAGCTACAGCCTAACTACGCAAGGAACCTAAGCCTTCTTGGGGGACTTGGCGGTCTTCTTGGGCGACTTGGGCTCCTTGGGGGACTTCTCGGCCGTCTTCTTGGGGAGCAGCACCGGGTTGATGTTGGGAATCACGCCGCCGTGCGCGATGGTGATGCCGGCGAGCAGCTTGCCGAGCTCCTCGTCGTTCCTGATGGCGAGCAGCAGGTGGCGGGGGATGATCCGGCTCTTCTTGTTGTCCTTGGCGGCGTTGCCCGCGAGCTCCAGCAGCTCGGCGGCGAGGTACTCGAGGACGGCCGCGAGGTAGACGGGGGCGCCGGAGCCGACGCGCTGCGCGTAGCGGCCCTTCTTGAGGAAGCGCCCGATGCGGCTGACGGGGAACTGGAGCCCGGCCTTGACGGACCGCGACACGGACTTCTTCCTGGGGCCGCCCGCCTTGCGCCCGGCCACGCCCTTCTTCCCCTTCCCGGTGGCTACGGTGGCTGAGGCGTCCATGGCGAGCTGGACAAAGGATTCGGGAAGTGGAGAGATGTGAGTGGGGATTGCTTGACTGCTGATTGCCGAGTGCGTTGGTGGCCAAGTAGACGAGATTTGCGGAGTATTTATTCGAGGGGAGAGGGGAGGAGGAAGTGGCGGTGGGCCCATGGATCCGCGTGAACGTTCAATGGACGGCTGGATCGGGAGCTGAATGGACGGCTGTGATGCCAACAAAAACAGCGATCGGTAACAGGATGAAATTGTATTGTTTGGTTGTGTGGATTGAGCCAAACTCGATAGAAATGACTGAATCGGCAGTTTTCAACAAGCCAAACTTAAGTGATGCAAAAAAACGTAGTGGACTGGTTGTATGTGAGGTTGTATGTGAGGTTGCATGTGGTGTGTTTTGATTTAACACCTAATCTCGTCTACTTATTAGTTCCGTATAATCTACACGATGGTGCTTACAGGCACATCCATGTTATAGTATTATTCGAGCAATCGGTTTGTAGTTCGTTAATTGCAAATGTTCAATTTCGTGTTCATGTTCGGAGCTATTTTGAACGAATTTTGTCAAATTCATCACGCACGGTCGGTCGTTCGAAATTTCCTTTGATGAATAGCTTCATCTTGCAGTTCCACATGACTTCCGTATTGCATGTTTTTATTTACGATGAACGTAGACGAGTAAATCTACATCTTCTTCGTGATTGTGTATAGGGACAATTCCATTTATCCTCCTAACTTGAGCCACCACCTGGCATTTGCCCCTAATTTTCAGGTATGCTCAAAAATACCCCTCTTCCGTCAAGTCACCTTACAGAAATGCCCTTGCCGTCCGGTCAAAGGGGTTTGACTGTCTGGTGAATAGTAACATGGGGAACAGTAAATTCGAAAAAAATAGCAAAAAAAATAAAAAATCTGAAATTTTGTGGGATCGAAGATACTTAAGGGCGCAAGGTGTGTGCAAGTTTTTGCGTTGTTTGGACATTCCAGGAACTCGTGGGAAAGGAAAAAATTTAAATCTATACGCTGTGAACAGTAAATTAAAAAAATAGCAAGAAATTTTAAAAAATATGAATTTCATTGGCATCAAAGAGGCTTGGGTGCACAAGGGGCTTACAAATTATTGTGATCAAATGGCATGCGAGGTGCTCTAGCAAAAAAACAAAATAGTGCATTTTTTCAAAGTTTTTTCTGCGTTAAATTTTGTTTTTTTCTCCACGAGCTCCTACAGTGTCGAAACGCAAAAAAAAAATTGCACGCACCTTGCGCACCCCAGCCTCTTTGATGCCAAATTTTTTTATATTTTTTTGAATTTTCTTGCTTTTTTTTATTTATTGCTCACAGCGTACATTTTAAAGTTTTTCGTTTGACACGAGCTGCTGGAATGTCCAAACTGTGCCAAAATTTGCACGCGCCTTGCTCCCTTGAGTATCTTCGATCCCACAAAATTTCAGATTTTTTTGATTTTTTTTGCTATTTTTTTTGAATTTACTGTTCACCATTTACTATTCACCAAACGGTCAAACCCCTTTGACCGGACGGTAACGGCACAGAAGGGCATTTCTGTAAGGTGACTTGACGGAAGAGGGGTATTTTTTAGCACACCTGAAAATTAGGGGCAAATGCCAGGTGGTGGCTCAAGTTAGGGGGATAAATGGAATTGTCCCTTGTGTATATGCATGTGTTGTGTTTTAATGACACTCTTAATCTCCTTCGCCTAGTCCCTTCTAATCGTTTCTCTGTCCCTCATGTCTCACGTCCTATTACACTGGTGTCACTACCGACGTGGTTCCTCTCGGCCTCCTCTCCCATGTCCTGTTGCACTCGCGTCATCGTCGTTGTCATTCATCTCGGCCTCCTCTTCACTGTCCTATTACACTTGAGCGGTTGTCGTCGTTGTTCATCGCGGCCTTCTCTTCTACGTCCTACTACAATCGAGCAGTCGTCGGCATTGTTTCTCTTGGCCTTCTCGCCCACATCCTGCTACACCGGCACCACCGTGAGCGTCGTTCCTCTCGGCCTCCTTGCATGCGTCCTACTTCACTGTCGTCAGCGTCGTTCCTTTCGGATTCCTCTCACGCATCCTGCTACACTGACATCGTCAAGGCACGCGCGCTGCATTTCTCCTCTCCCGCCCTCTAGCTCAGCGCCCTCCTATTCGTCACTCCGCGTGTACTTTTTCTGCGGCGGCGACGCTAGCAACTAGTTTGCCATAATGCCAACGAGCCCGCTCACCCGCGACTCCATGCTCATCGTGTCAAACGCTACGCCGCAACCAACGTCCACCGTAGTCGCCAAGGAACTCTACTGTAACTTTGTGTCAGTGTGGGTGTTCGACAAGATTTAAGTTGTTTTTACATCTCAAATTGTGCAACACCATGCGATATAGGTACTACTGTCCAGTACCTCGTAGTACATTTGCCAAGAAATTATTGTTGGAAATATGCCCTAGAGGCAATAATAAATAGGTTATTATTATATTTCCTTGTTCATGATAATCGTTTATTATCCATGCTAGAAGTGTATTGATAGGAAACTCAGATACATGTGTGGATACATAGACAACACCATGTCCCTAGTAAGCCTCTAGTTGACTAGCTCGTTGATCAATAGATGGTTACGGTTTCCTAACCATGGACATTGGATGTCGTTGATAACGGGATCACATCATTAGGAGAATGATGTGATGGACAAGACCCAATCCTAAGCCTAGCACAAGATCGTGTAGTTCGTTTGCTCAGAGCTTTTCTAATGTCAAGTATCATTTCCTTAGACCATGAGATTGTGCAACTCCCGGATACCGTAGGAATGCTTTGGGTGTACCAAACGTCACAACGTAACTGGGTGGCTATAAAGGTGCACTACAGGTATCTCCGAAAGTGTCTGTTGGGTTGGCACGAATCGAGACTGGGATTTGTCACTCCGTGTAAACGGAGAGGTATCTCTGGGCCCACTCGTAGGACATCATCATAATGTGCACAATGTGACCAAGGAGTTGATCACGGGATGATGTGAGTTACGGAACGAGTAAAGAGACTTGCCGGTAACGAGATTGAACAAGGTATCAGGGATACCGACGATCGAATCTCGGGCAAGTAACATACCGATAGACAAAGGGAATTGTATACGGGATTGATTGAATCCCCGACATCGTGGTTCATCCGATGAGATCATCATGGAACATGTGGGAGCCAACATGGGTATCCAGATCCCGCTGTTGGTTATTGACCGGAGAACGTCTCGGTCATGTCTGCATGGTTCCCGAACCCGTAGGGTCTACACACTTAAGGTTCGATGACGCTAGGGTTATAGGGAAAGTATGTACGTGGTTACCGAATGTTGTTCGGAGTCCCGGATGAGATCCCGGACGTCACGAGGAGTTCCGGAATGGTCCGGAGGTAAAGATTTATATATGGGAAGTCCTTTTTTGGTCACCGGAAAGGTTTCGGGTGATATCGGTAATGTACCGGGACCACCGGGAGGGTCCCGGGGGTCCACCAAGTGGGGCCACCAGCCCCAGAAGGCTGCGTGGGCCAAGTGTGGGAGGGGACCAGCCCCAGGTGGGCTTGTGCGCCCCCCACCAAGGCCCAAAGCGCATGGGAGAGTGGGAGGGGGCAAACCCTAGGTCCAGATGGGCCTTAAGGCCCACCCTAGTGGCGCCCCCCTCTCCTCCCCTTGGCCGCCCCCTAGATGGGATCTAGGGCTGGCCGCCACCCCTTGGGGTGGGAACCCTAGAGGGGGCGCAGCCCCCTTCCCCCCCTATATATAGTTGAGGTTTGGGGCTGCCCAAGACACGAGAACGTCTCTCTTTCGGCGCAGTCCTACCCCTCTCCCTCCTCCTCCTCTCCCGCAGTGCTTGGCGAAGCCCTGCGGGATTGCCACGCTCCTCCATCACCACCATGCCGTCGTGCTACTGCTGGACGGAGTCTTCCCCAACCTCTCCCTCTCTCCTTGCTGGATCAAGCGTGGGAGACGTCACCGGGCTGCACGTGTGTTGAGCGCGGAGGCACCGTTCTTCGGTGCTTAGATCGGAATCAACCGCGATCTGAATCGCTACGAGTACGACTCCTTCATCCGCGTTCTTGCAACGCTTCCGCATCGCGATCTACAAGGGTATGTAGATTCACTCCCCTTCCCCTCGTTGCTAGAGTACTCCATAGATTGATCTTGGTGATGCGTAGAAAATTTTGAATTTCTGCTACGTTCCCCCAGAGTGGCATCATGAGCTAGGTCTATGCGTAGTTTCTATGCACGAGTAGAACACAAAGTAGTTGTGGGCGTCGATTTTGTCAATTCTTCTTGCCGCTACTAGTCTTATCTTGTTTCGGTGGCATTGTGGGATGAAGCGGCCTGGACCGACCTTACACGTACGCTTACGTGAGACAGGTTCCACCGACTGACATGCACTAGTTGCATAAGGTGGCTAGCGGGTGTCTGTCTCTCCCACTTTAGTCGGAACGGATTCGATGAAAAGGGTCCTTATGAAGGGTAAATAGAAATTGGCATATCACGTTGTGGTTTTACGTAGGTAAGAAACGTTCTTGCTAGAAACCTATACAAGCCACGTAAAAACTTGCAACAACAATTAGAGGACGTCTAACTTGTTTTTGCAGCATGTGCTATGTGATGTGATATGGCCAGAAGATGTGATGAATGATATATGTGATGTATGAGATTGATCATATTCTTGTAATAGGAATCACGACTTGCATGTCGATGAGTATGACAACCGGCAGGAGCCATAGGAGTTGTCTTTATTTTTGTATGACCTGCGTGTCATTGAATAACGCCATGTAAATTACTTTACTTTATTGCTAAGCGCGTTAGCCATAGAAGTAGAAGTAATCGTTGGCGTGACAACTTCATGAAGACACAATGATGGAGATCATGATGATGGAGATCATGGTGTCATGCCGGTGACAAAGATGATCATGGTGCCCCGAAGATGGAGATCAAAGGAGCAAAATGATATTGGCCATATCATGTCACTATTTGATTGCATGTGATGTTTATCATGTTATGCATCTTATTTGCTTAGAACGACGGTAGTAAGTAAGATGATCCCTTATAATAATTTCAAGAAAGTGTTCCCCCTAACTGTGCACCGTTGCGAAGGTTCGTTGTTTCGAAGCACCACGTGATGATCGGGTGTGATAGATTCTAACGTTCGAATACAACGGGTGTTGACGAGCCTAGCATGTACAGACATGGCCTCGGAACACATGCGAAACACTTAGGTTGACTTGACGAGCCTAGCATGTACAGACATGGCCTCGGAACACAAGAGACCGAAAGGTCGAACATGAGTCGTATAGTAGATACGATCAACATGGAGATGTTCACCGATGATGACTAGTCCGTCTCACGTGATGATCGGACACGGCCTAGTTTGACTCGGATCATGTATCACTTAGATGACTAGAGGGATGTCTATCTGAGTGGGAGTTCAATAATCAGATGAACTTCATTATCATGAACATAGTCAAAAGGTCTTTGCAAATTATGTCATACTTGCGCTTTAGTTCTACTGTTTAAGATATGTTCCTAGAGAAAATTTAGTTGAAAGTTGGTAGTAGCAATTATGCGGACTGGGTCCGTAAACTGAGGATTGTCCTCATTGCTGCACAGAAGGCTTATGTCCTTAATGCACCGCTCGGTGTGCTGAACCTCAGCGTCGTCTGTAGATGTTGCGAAACATCTGACATACACGTTTTGATGACTACGTGATAGTTCAGTGCGTAATGCTAACGGTTTAGAATTGTGGCACCAAAGACGGTTTTGAAACGTCGCAGAACATATGAGATGTTCCGAAGACTGAAATTGGGATTTCGGACTAGTGCCCACGTCAAGAGGTATGAGACCTCTGACAAGTTTCTTAAGCCTGCAAACTAAGGGAGAAAAGCTCAATCGTTGAGCATGTGCTCAGATTGTCTGAGTACTACAATCACTTGAATCGAGTGGGAGTTAATCTTCCAGATGAGATAGTGATGGTTCTCCATAATCACTGCCACCAAGCTATTAGAGCTTCGTGATGAACTATAAATATCAAGGATAGATGATGATCCTTGAGCAACTCGCGATGTTTGACACCGCGAAAGTAGAAATCAAGAAGGAGCATCAATTGTTGATGGTTAGTAAAACCACTAGTTTTAAGAAGGGCAAGGGCAAAAGGGATACTTCATGAAACAGCAAGTCATTTGCTGCTCTAGTGAAGAATCCCAAGGTTGAACCCAAACCCGAGACTAAGTGCTTCTGTAATGAGGGGAACGGTCACTGAAGCGGAACTACCCTAGATACTTGGTAGATGAGAAGGCAGGCAAGGTCGACAGAAGTATATTGGATATACATTATATGAATGTGTACTTTACTAGTACTCCTAGCAGCACCAGGGTATTAGATACCGGTTCGGTTGCTAAGTGTTAGTAACTCGAAATAAAAGCTGCGGAATAAATGGAGACTAGCTAAAGGTGAGATGACGATATGTGTTGGAAGTGTTTCCAAGGTTGATGTGATCAAGCATCGCATGCTCCCTCTACCATCGAGATTTGGTGTTTGCGTTGAACATGATTGGATTATGTTTATCGCAATACGGTTATTCATTTAAGGAGAATAATGGTTACTCTGTTTATTTGAATAATACCTTCAATGGTCTTGCACCTAAAATGAATCTCGATCGTAGTGATACACATGTTCGTGCCAAAAGATATAAATAGTAATGATAGTACCACATACTTGTGGCACTGCCATTTGAGTCATATTGGTATAGAACGCATGAAGAAGCTCCATGTAGATGGATCTTTGGACTCAGTCGTTTTTGAAAAGATTGAGACATGCGAACCATGTCTATTGGTATATATGCATGAAGAAACTCCATGCAGATGGATCGTTTGGACTCACTTGATTTTGAATCACTTGAGACATGCAAATCATACCACATGGGCAAGATGACTGAAAGGCCTCGTTTTCAGTAAGATGGAACAAGAGAGCAACTTATTGGAAGTAATACATTTTGATGTATGCAGTCCAATGAGTGCTGAGGCATGCAGTGGATATCGTTATGTTCTTACTTCACAGATGATTTGAGTAGATGCTGAGTGTATTTACTTGATGAAACACAAGTCTGAATTATTGAAAGGTTCAAGTAATTTCAGAGTGAAGTTGAAGATCGTCGTGACAAGAGGATAAAATGTCTGTGATATGATCATAGAGATGAGTATCTGAGTTACGAGTTTGGCACACAATTAAGACATTGTGGAAAGTGTTTCACAATTAATACCGCCTGGAACACCATAGTGTGATGGTGTGTCCGAACATCATAACTGCACCCTATTGGATATGGTGCATACCATGATGTCTCTT
The DNA here is from genome assembly GCF_018294505.1 of Triticum aestivum. Lineage (NCBI taxonomy): Eukaryota > Viridiplantae > Streptophyta > Magnoliopsida > Poales > Poaceae > Triticum > Triticum aestivum. Next base: position 92,147,111 of record NC_057811.1, on the reverse strand, counting down.
ATCGAATTACCACTATCGTTTATGGGTTAGGCATTAGAGATAACCGCATTCACTTTAAAAGGGGCACCACGCAATTCCGTTGAGACGACACCGTTTAGAGAAACCTAAGTTGTCGTTTCTTAAAAGTTTGGGGCTGCGATGCTTATGTGAAAAAGTTTCAGGCTGATAAGCTCGAACCCAAAGCGGATAAATGCATCTTCATAGAATACCCAAAAACAGTTGGGTATACCTCCTATTTCAGATCTGGAAGCAAAAGTAATTGCTTCTAGAAACAGGTCCTTTCTCGAGGAAAAGTTTCTCTCGAAAGAATTGAGTGGGAGGATGGTGGAGACTTGATAAGGTTATTGAACCGTCACTTCAACTAGTGTGTAGCAGGGCACAGGAAGTTGTTCCTGTGGCACCTACACCAATTGAAGTGGAAGCTTATGATAGTGATCATGAAACTTCGGATCAAGTCACTACCAAACCTCGTAGGACGACGAGGATGCGTGCTACTTCAGAGTGGTACGTGATCCTGTCTGAGATATCATGTTGTTGGACAATACTGAACCTACGAGCTATGGAGAAGCGATGGTGGGCCCATATTCCGACAAATGGTTAGAAGCCATGAAATCCGAGATAAATGGATCTTTAAGAAGAAGACGGACGTGGACGGTAATGTTACCGTCTATGAAGCTCGACTTGTGGCAAAGAGTATTTCCACAAGTTCAAGGAGTTGACTACGATGAGATTTTCTCATCCGTAGCGATGCTTAAGTCCGTCGGAATCATGTTAGCATTAGCTGCATTTATGAAATCTGGCAGATGGATGTCAAAACAAGTTTCCTTACCAGTTTTCGTAAGGAAAGGTTGTATGTGATACAATCAGAAAGGTTTTGTCGATCCTAAGGATGCTAAAAGGTATGCTAGCTCCAGCGATCCTTCCATGGATTAGAGCAAGCATCTCGGAGTCAGAATATACGCTTTGATGGAGTGATCAAAGTTTTTGGGTTTATACAAAGTTTGTTAGAAACTTGTATTTACAATAAAGTGAGTGGGAGCGCTACAACATTTCTGATAAGTATATGTGAATGACATATTGTTGATCCGAAATGATGTAAAATTTCTGGAAAGCATAAAGGGTTGTTTGAAAGGAGTTTTTCAAAGGAAGACCTGGATAAAGCTGCTTACATATTGGGCATCAAGATCTATAGAGATAGATCAAGACGCCCGATGATACTTTCAAAGAACGCACACCTTGACATGATTTTGAAAGAGTTCAAAATAGATCAGCAAAGAAGGAGTTCTTGGCTGTGTTACAAGGTGTGAGTATTGAGTAAGACTCAAGACCTGACCACAGCAGAAGAGAGAGAAAGGACGAAGGTCGTCCCCTATGCTTCAGACGTAGGCTCTACAGTATGCTATGCTGTGTACCGCACATGAAGTGTGCCTTGCCATGAGTTGGTCAAGGGGTACAATAGTGATCCGGGAATGGATCACATGACAGCGGTCGAACTTATCCTTAGTATCTAGTGGACTAAGGATTTTCTCGATTATGGAGGTGAAAAGGAGTTCGTCGTAAAGGGTTACGTCGATGCGAACTTTGACACTAATCCGGATGACTCTGAGTAGTAAACCGGATTCGTATAGTAGAGCAGATACTTGAAATGGCTCCAAGTAGCGCGTGGTAGCATCCACAAGATGACATAGATTCGTAAGCACACACGGATCTGAAAGGTTCAGACCCGTTGACTAATAACCTCTCTCACAAGCATAACATGATCAAACCAGAACTCATTGAGTGTAATCACATAGTGATGTGAACTAGATTGTTGACTCTAGTAAACTCTTTGGATGTTGGTCACATGGTGATGTGACCTATGAGTGTTAATCACATGGTGATGTGGACTAGATTATTGACTCTAGTGCAAGTGGGAGACTGTTGGAAATATGCCCTAGAGGCAATAATAAATAGGTTATTATTATATTTCCTTGTTCATGATAATCGTTTATTATCCATGCTAGAAGTGTATTGATAGGAAACTCAGATACATGTGTGGATACATAGACAACACCATGTCCCTAGTAAGCCTCTAGTTGACTAGCTCGTTGATCAATAGATGGTTACGGTTTCCTAACCATGGACATTGGATGTCGTTGATAACGGGATCACATCATTAGGAGAATGATGTGATGGACAAGACCCAATCCTAAGCCTAGCACAAGATCGTGTAGTTCGTTTGCTCAGAGCTTTTCTAATGTCAAGTATCATTTCCTTAGACCATGAGATTGTGCAACTCCCGGATACCGTAGGAATGTTTTGGGTGTACCAAACGTCACAACGTAACTGGGTGGCTATAAAGGTGCACTACAGGTATCTCCGAAAGTGTCTGTTGGCTTGGCACGAATCGAGACTGGGATTTGTCATTCCGTGTAAACGGAGAGGTATCTCTGGGCCCACTCGGTAGGACATCATCATAATGTGCACAATGTGACCAAGGAGTTGATCACGGGATGATGTGAGTTACGGAACGAGTAAAGAGACTTGCCGGTAACGAGATTGAACAAGGTATAGGGATACCGACGATCGAATCTCGGGCAAGTAACATACCGATAGACAAAGGGAATTGTATACGGGATTGATTGAATCCCCGACATCGTGGTTCATCCGATGAGATCATCGTGGAACATGTGGGAGCCAACATGGGTATCCAGATCCCGCTGTTGGTTATTGGCCGGAGAACGTCTCGGTCATGTCTGCATGGTTCCCGAACCCGTAGGGTCTACACACTTAAGGTTCGATGACGCTAGGGTTATAGGGAAAGTATGTACGTGGTTACCGAATGTTGTTCGGAGTCCCGGATGAGATCCCGGACGTCACGAGGAGTTCCGGAATGGTCCGGAGGTAAAGATTTATATATGGGAAGTCCTGTTTTGGTCACCGAAAAAGTTTCGGGTGATATCGGTAATGTACCGGGACCACCGGGAGGGTCCCGAGGGTCCACCAAGTGGGGCCACCAGCCCAGAAGGCTGCGTGGGCCAAGTGTGGGAGGGGACCAGCCCCAAGTGGGCTGGTGCGCCCCCCCACCAAGGCCCAAGGCGCATGGGAGAGTGGGAGGGGGCAAACCCTAGGTCCAAATGGGCCTTAAGGCCCACCCTAGTGGCGCCCCCCCTTTCCTCCCCTTGGCCGCCCCCTAGATGGGATCTAGGGCTGGCCGCCACCCCTTGGGGTGGGAACCCTAGAGGGGGCGCAGCCCCCTCCCCCCTATACATAGTTGAGGTTTGGGGCTGCCCAAGACACGAGAACGTCTCTCTTTCGGCGCAGTCCTACCCCTCTCCCTCCTCCTCCTCTCCCGCAGTGCTTGGCGAAGCCCTGCAGGATTGCCACGCTCCTCCATCACCACCATGCCGTCGTGCTGCTGCTGGACGGAGTCTTCCCCAACCTCTCCCTCTCTCCTTGCTGGATCAAGGCGTGGGAGACGTCACCGGGCTGCACGTGTGTTGAGCGCGGAGGCACCGTTCTTCGGTGCTTAGATCGGAATCAACCGCGATCTGAATCGCTACGAGTACGACTCCTTCATCCGCGTTCTTGCAACGCTTCCGCATCGCAATCTACAAGGGTATGTAGATCCACTCCCCTTCCCCTCGTTGCTAGAGTACTCCATAGATTGATCTTGGTGATGCGTAGAAAATTTTGAATTTCTGCTACGTTCCCCCACAATTATATTGCTAGATTTAAAACAAAGTAGTTCCTTAATCAACTTTTACAACAGATGCATGGCTTTTTGAGCCTCAGTAGCGCATAAATTCAGTATAAGAAATGATGTCATCTTCACTATCTAGTAAGAAAATACTATTGACATGTTTGGGTTGAGCTTCGACTAGGCTGAAATTTTTTGACATAACAAAACCGAAGGCATGACCAAAATTTACCAACTTGTTGTTTGGATCATAGCCATTGTAACTACCAAAAAAATGGCAAAATTGCTAAGCGTCCATTTTGTTGTGAGTCGATTGAGTTGGCAAAAATGTGGCAACTTGTATTGATTAGTCCATGATTTGATTTCTAATTACTTTTAGTGTTGATCCGATAAAAATGTGGGACACTTAAATATTTGATTAACTACATTTTTTGGCATCGTCGGTATCAGATGTGGACCAAACATACGCGACATCAAAACCCATAGAATCTCCATTGTGCTGAACTAGCATATCAATCATCTATACCCCTATATAGTGTATGAATAACTTTGAAAGTTGGTCGTTGGATGAAGCCAATCCGACGGTACAAAGATGGCAAATCCGAGCACTACTGGCCGTTGGATATCATCTACATTCCACCAAATTCTACCACATGTAGAATCTAGAAGACTCCATGGTTGAACTTAAGCATAATGCACAAATCTCAAAACACAAGCACTTCTCCTTTGTTCTAGAATCTTCCATATCTTAATTGCCCAAACTTTTTTTTCAAAATGAATTGTCATTATTTGTTTTTACTTTATGCTTTACAATGCACAATTCCATGAATCTTAAAATATTTTTTTCTATAAAACTAATTGATTTTGAACTAGATGAACTATAAGAATTAGACGAACATCTACATCATGCATATATGACTCAAAGCTTACATGCTATAGTGTGTTATTTATTCATAATTTGATTACCAAATCTCATGCGTGCAATGCACGTGTACCTTATTAGTGTTCTAGGAGAGCCATTAACAACATCGAATCTAAAACCGAGAGTGGAATGTGTACAAGGTCAATAAGCTATAGAAGGAACTTTACAAACAAGATTTAAGTGGTTTTTACATAAAAAGTATCTCAATGCCCCTCCTCACAGGCAAGCATGGAGCAAGAAAAATAGTAGTTCCACCCTCTCAATACTGACATGCCTGATGTGCCCAACGCATGATCTTTGGTGTACTCTCCTTGGATACCGTCACATTACATATTACTTGGTATTTGTTATTCATGTATATCGTTGCCAATAACACTAGGTGCCAACTCCTCGGTAATGGATTTGGTAGGTAGTTTGTTATCAGGGTGACTGATGAATATCCAAACCATTTTTGTTTACAACTTTGCATCAATCAATGTAAAGGATGATGTTACATTATCCTTTAGAAAAACTAGATGACCTGTTGCGCCAATTGGAGTATAGACCAACTGCAGCCAGAAGTTAAGTGAACTATTTTAAAGTTTTTTTCCTCAATTGTCTGCAAATTATTATGTGCAAGGTCTACTAGCTATAGAAGGGACACTAGAAACTAGATTTACGTGGCATGCACATACGAAGGTAACTCAATGACCATTGATATATGAAAGAACCGAGCATGAAAAACAGGAGATCCACCTTTGGCGATAATCCCGCGCCAGAAGTACATAGGCCACGACATTTGATGTACTATGCCCTGGATTCAAATAATAGAGCTTAGGCTCTCCCCAGCCTTTTGTAGCAAGCGTGCAAGGATGCGGGTGTCTTGTTCGGCTCGAGCACGACCTACTACGACCTAGCGTCGCCCGTATTTGGTTGAACCACGACTTGCTCGGACCCCACTAAGGAGCTCAGTGGCACGGAGGAGAGTGTTCACAAGCACTTCACAAAAATAGTTGATGAGGCATAGTTTATCCAAATAATATTTGTAAAAAGCGAATACAAGATCATTTGTAGTTTTTTTGGATAACATCAAATACTTGAACATTTTGGCATAGTTTAGCCACAATGCCATGCCTGAATCAAGGTTTCAAGGTTATCCTTGTTTTTTGGTCTCTGCGGGAACTTCATAAAGCTAACTAAACTGCTTGCTTGCATCAAGACCCCGAAAGTAGGCATCTTGGTGATGGTTGTCCTTAGCAGAGCCCATATTACATATTTTGTGTGTTGCAAACATAGTATCCCTTACATCATAATAAGGTTGCGACTCTGTTCCAGTTAATATACCACTCTTTGGACAACATCAAGGGATATTTGCGAAATGTGTAATAGCATACCATAAATGCCGATAGGAGCATTAACTCGTAGAAAATTTGTCAAGAAATCTGATGGTGGGAATAAAACAAAGTAGTTTATGAATCAACCTTTACAAACCCTATGCAACTTATGGAGCCTAAGTACAACAAAAATTTTGTATAAGAAACAAAGTCATCGTCACCATCTAGAAAAGTTTGAAAAAGTGCTAGTCGCTAATTATGTGTTTGGCCAGCTACTTGCAATTTTCTAGTTTTGGCGCAATCAGACATTTCATACAAAATTGTATGGAGACGGGCAACAAAGAGCATTAGCAGAATTGCATGAGTAATAGAAGGAGTAGAAGCTACAAGCATAGAACTAACACAAAAGTAGCAAAGCAAACATAGTAGCAGAAAAACAGCACCGCATCAGTAGCAAAATAGCACTACAACACTAGATAGTTGTACAGGCTATAACTAGAGCATCAATATCAGCAACATCAGTACATCTACTAATCATCCTAATCTACATCTAGAGCATCAACGGTAGCAGTACATCTACAAATCTACAGTCAGAGCATCAACAACATTAGTACATCTACTAATCTACATCTAGAGCGCCAACATCAGCAGTACATCTACATCTAGGGATCACCAAAAACACCAACATTTCCAGCCACCATCATCTGGGAGAGAGCATAGCATGACAACCACTAGTTGCTAGAAGCAATAGGATAAGAGATGTAGAGGGGGAAACCGTGAGAGGAAGGGAGGAACCAGGGATCTCCTTTGAAGATGAGGCTTGGGAGAGAGCTGGCGGTGCAGGGTGAGAGACGGCGGCACGTGGAGCCAGAACCATCCATAGGACGCGACCAATCGATTTGGTTCACCCACACTCGTGCCCCCTATTGCTCGTTTCTTTCTTTCCCTGCTTCTACACCTCGTCATTCTACGCTGGGCGACATGCCTTATCGAGGTCCCTCATGCCTAATCACGGACAAAACAAAAAAGTGTCACACCATGGCGCGCCTACCTCTTTTCCTAGCGCATCGCATATAGGGGCAAAGCGAGGCGATGAGCCACCGCCTTGCACATAGGCGTGCATATGCGCATGATTAGGCACGACTTTTTGAACTTGGCAATTTGGTAAGAAATAGACTATATCGAAACCCGTAGTATCTCCATAGTGCTTTGCCAATATATCTAACCATGTCATAATAGAACCATAACCAACGTCCGATATGCAAAGAAAAGTGGAATATGTGCAAGGTCCACAAGATATAGATGGAACTTTAGAAATAAGACATAAGTGGTTTGTACATTTTTAGAATTTGCAATACCACTCCATAAAGGTACCCCCCCTCCATTAATTCACAGTACATTTGTTAAGAAATCAGATGGTCGGATCGAAAACAAAATAGTTTCTTAATCAACCTTTACAACCCATGCATAACTTTTTGAGCCTATGTAGCACATAAATTCGGTAGAAGAGGAAGTCATATTCACTATCTGTTAAGATAAAAGGAAATGGGTGTGTTTGGGTTGACCCTCAACTAGCCCAACATCTTGTAAAAATGGCATCTTGTAATCTGATTTTTATGTAGTTTTAGTGTTGAGCCAATAAAATGTGAGACACATATTTGATTAAATACATTTTGTGGCCATAATAGCATGCTTGAGTGAAGGCTCTGCTTGTTGTTTTTATGTAGTTTTAGTGTTGAGCCAATAAAATGTGAGACACATATTTGATTAAGTACATTTTGTGGCCATAATAGCATGCTTGAGTGAAGGTTGTCCTTGTTGTTTTATTCATGGGGAAACTCAATAAAGCTTTTTTTGAGGGATTTTCTTGGGGGAAAGGAAGCTAGATAAAGTTAAACGAGTTGCTTCCTCACGCAAAGATCTCCGATAATAACCATCTTGATGTTGGTTCTCATTAGCAGAGCCCATATTATAATTTACTTGCATCATAAACAAAGTATCCCTTTCAACATTATAAGATTGCGACTCTGATCCACTTAGCACCAATCTTCGGAAAACAATAATGCATATTTGTGGAATGTGCATTACCATTCCAGAAGGCCCTCGGGAAAATTAAGTCATAGAACATTTGTCAATAAATCTAATGATGGGGCCCAAGATAAAGTAGTTCAAGAATCAACCTTTACAACCGCTACACGACATTTTGAGCCTAAGTATAAGAGGAAATCGGTATAGGAAACAAAGTCATCACTATGTGGTAAAAATGACTATATCCAAACATCTCCATAGTGCTTTGCCAACATATCTAATAGTCACCTTTATAGGCAAGCAATGAGCATGAAAAATCTCGAGATCAACCTTTGGAAATATCACCATGCCAGAAGTGCTCAGAGCATGATGTTTGGTGTATTAGGCCGTGAATTTAATTAACAGAGGTTAGCTCTCCCTAGCTTCTACAGCAAGTGCGTAATAACCCGGAAATGCTCATCTTTATAGGCAAGCGGTGAGCATGAAAATTCTGAGATTAACCTTTGACAATCTTGCCACGCCAGAAGCGCCTAGAGCATGATGTTTGGTGTATTAGGCCTTGGATTTGAATAACAGAGGTTAAACTCACCCAGCTTATTCAACAAGTGCATAATAATGGGGGGGGGGTGTTGTGTTCGACTCGAGTGCGACCTGGTTGAACATGGCGGTGCTCGTGTTCGGCTCAAGCACGACCTGCTCAAACCTGGCCGACAAGATTGGTGGTAGATTGAAGGGTACTCACAAGTGCTTCACTAAAACATTAGTTGAGGCATTCTAGACATAGTCTCTCTTTCATCATAATAATATTGCCTCTCTGGCCTAGTTAGTACTAGTCTTTGGACAACAACAATGGATATTTGCAGGAGGTGCAATAACTTTCCATAAAGGTTCTCATGACCATTAACTCATAGAACATTTGTCAAGAAATTTGATGAGCGGACCAAAATGAAGTAGTTCATTAATCAACTTTCACAACCCATACACGACTTTTCGAGCAAGTTGCACCAAAATTAAGCATAGAAAATGACATCATCTTCACTATCCGGTAAGAAAAATACTATGTCATAATTTGTAGCATCTCCATAGTTCTTAGCCAACATATCTAATCATGCTCTATTATAGCAATTAAAAACACAAATTTGCAAAGAAAATTGGAATATGTGCGAGGCCCACGAGATATGGAAGGAGCTTGTAGTGACCCGACCCAATACGGTCAAGTCTCTGTGCTTTTTGTGCCATCCCTGGATCAGTATGCTAGCACACATAGTATTTCAATAAAATACCATAGCATCACATGTAAAATAATTACTGTAGATACAGAGTATACATTATATTTATCAAAGCGGAAACAATTCAATAGAGGTGTGGAGTCCCATCAACGCCAACGGCAAGTTGAGTGTAGACCGTAACCCTATATCGTAACTCTTACCCATCGGTAGAAATATCTGCAACATGATAAGTTGCAACCATGTAGTCAGATTGAATGTACCGGCAAGATCACAATAGAAAGCAGATGAAAAAGACTAGCCTATATGCAATATGACTTTCTGGCTCTATGTCCGAGTTTTTTTTGCATAAAAGTTATTTTTCCCTATAAGAAAAGATTGTCAAGCAACCTTCACCACCGAGTTATCTAATATGACATGGTTCCGCCAACCGATGTCTCACGACCGATAATTATAAGTTGCCAACAATTAATTATTAGTCCAGTGATGAGAGTTCCGAGATAGATCCAAGTCCAGAGGCTCAAATTATCCGTAACCAGGGACACGGCTAATCGATTAGGTTTTACTCTATAGAGTAATTTTGTTCACTTTACCCACAAGATTTGATCCCTCCTTTTTATGTTCTCGCATTGCATGGTGTTTGAGAACCGAATGACCAAAACATGGTCTTTCAAGGAGTTTCCCTAACCACTGCAATGGCCATCCCATCCTACCATAGTTCTACATCTCGTAGCACAAGACCAGTCAGAGTCATCGCGATGATCAACCAAGCCAGAGCCCATAATGACTTGTGGCTGCACAGGTAAGACTTCGAGCATGAAGTATTCATCTGTCTCTTTGAGTCTGGGTGAAACTTTTCGCATGAGTACTGGCCTACTCCAGCTCACAACACATCCACTGGGTACTCCAGGGTGCCTCACAACCATTTCACCTAGTAGTGCGTATTGAAACATTGTCTTGAGTCTTGAGGAGTTGAGGTCTTGAAGATGCAGGTCTTGAAGTTGCCATCTTGAAATTTTCATCATTAACATAGAGTCCTCCTTCTCACACCACTCACGAACACTCTTACCAACCCTCGTCTACAATAGCATGGCATCTATTTATATATAAAAAGTAATTGACGGGTTAACCAGAAAAAAGAAATAAGCCTAGAAAATCACACAATAATTAGAAAAATCTGGCCATCGACTAAATTAACTAGGCGATCACAGCCAATGGATCTCCAAAATAGTCTATTACACTAGTAGAAAACAGGGCTTTGGTTGGGGTCTGGCCAGCCCATTAGTCCCGGTTCAGTCACGAACCGGGACCCATGGGGGCATATGTCCCGGTTCGTGAGCCCAGGGGGGCGGCCGGGGCCTCGTGGGCATTGGTCCTGGTTCGTCTGGACCCATTTGTCCCGGTTCCTGGCACGAACTGGGACCAATAGGCCTCGCTCCTGGCCCACATACATTTGTCCTGGTTCGTGGCTCGAACCGGGACAAAAGGGTGGGCTTTAGTCCCGGTTCCAGCCACTAACCCGGACAAATGAATTGCCTATATATACCCCATCGCCGCAGCAGAGCACTCCACAGTGCTCTGTTTTTTCTGGCCGGCGAGGGGAGGGCATTTGGGTGCTCTAGCTCACCTCCTATGCACATGATGTGTTCGATGAAATGCCCGAGCCACACTAGTTAAGCTTTCTCCTCTCGAAGCTCGACCTCCAAGCTCCATTTTCCCTGAGATTTGCATAGGTTTAGCGGTCCGTCACGTCCTGTCCCCGTCTTCACCGCCGTCGATCGCCCGCGCCGATCTCGTCGCCGGCACCAGCGTGGTGAGCCTCTTTTTCTTATCTTCATTCTGAAAGAAAAGAATTCTTACTTTAGATAGATACTTGTCTAATTATATATAATGCACGCAGATGAACCCGCAATGGATGTATGGTGACAGACACACCTCCGAGTACGTTAAGGGCGTGCATAATTTTCTCGAAGTGGCTGAGGTAAACAAGCAGAATGGTTTTATGTGCTGTCCATGCCCTAGTTGTGGGAATACGAAGTCTTACTCTGACCAAAAATCCTTCACACCCACCTGCTTTATAAGGGTTTCATGCCACACTATAATGTTTGGACGAGGCACGGAGAAATAGGGGTTATGATGGAAGACAGCGAAGAAGAAGAGGACGATGACAACTATGTGCCCCCTGAATACGGTGATGCTGCAACGGGGGAAGCTGCTGAAGATCAAGATTAGGAACCAGACGATGTGCTCGATGATGATGATCTCCGCTGGGTCATTGTTGATGAAAGGACATAGTGCGAAAGTCAAAAGGAGAAGCTGAAGTTCGATCGCATGTTAGAGGATCACAAAAAAGGGTTGTACCCCAATTGCGAAGATGGCAACACAAAGCTCAGTACCGTACTGGAATTGCTGCAGTGGAAGGCAGAGAATGCTGTGCCTGACAAAGGATTTGAGAAGCTACTGAAAATATTAAAGAAGAGGCTTCCAAAGGATAACGAATTTCCCGACAGTACGTACGCAACAAAGAAGGTCGTATGCCCTCTAGGATTGGAGGTGCAGAAGATACATGCATGCCCTAGTGACTGCATCCTCTACCACGGTGCGTACGAGGATTTGAACGCATGCCCGTCATGCGGTGCATTGTGGTATAAGATCAGACGAGATGACCCTGGTGATGTTGACGGCGAGCCCCCCAGGAAGAGGGTTCCTGCGAAGGTGATGTGGTATGCTCCTATAATACCACGGTTGAAACGTCTGTTCAGAAACGAAGAGCATGCCAAGTTGATGCGATGGCACAGAGAGGGCCGTAAGAAAGACGGGAAGTTGAGAGCACCCGCTGACGGGTCAGCAGTGGAGAAAAATCGAGAGAAAGTACTGGGCTGAGTTTGCAGGTGACCCAAGGACCGTATGGTTTGGTTTAAGCGCGGATGGCATTAATCCTTTCAGGGAGCAGAGCAGCAATCACAGCACCTGGCCCGTGACTCTATGTACGTATAACCTTCCTCCTTGGATGTGCATGAAGCGGAAGTTCATTATGATGCCAATTCTCATCCAAGGCCCTAAGCAACCCGACAACGACATTGATGTGTACCTAAGGCCATTAGTTGAAGAACTTTTACAGCTGTGGAATGGAAATGGTGTATGTGTGTGGGATGAGCACAAACAGGAGGAATTTAACCTACACGCGTTGCTGTTTGTAACCATCAACGATTGGCCCGCTCTCAGTAACCTTTCAGGACAGACAAACAAGGGATACCACGCATGCACGCACTTTAGCTGACACCGAAATTATATACCTGGACAAATGCAGGAAGAATGTGTACCTGGGCCATCGTCGATTTCTTCCGACCAACCATCAATGTCGAAAGAAAGGCAAGCATTTCAAAGGCGAGGTAGATCACTGGAAGAAGCCTGCCATGCGTACCGGTGATCACGTACTTGCTATGGTCAATGATTTACACGTAATCTTTGGAAAGGGTCCCGGCGGACTAGCTGTTCCGAATGACGCTGAGGGACGCGCACCCATGTGGAAGAAGAAATCTATATTTTGGGCCTACCCTACTGGAAAGACCTAGAGGTCCGCTCTTCAATCGACGTGATGCACATGACGAAGAACCTTTGCGTAAACCTGCTAGGCTTCTTGGGCGTGTATGGGAAGACAAAAGATACACCTGAGGCACGGGAGGACCTGCAACGTTTGCACGAAAAAGACGGCATGCCTCCAAAGCAGTATGAAGGTCCTGCCAGCTATGCTCTTACCAAAGAAGAGAAGGAAATCTTCTTTGAATGCCTGCTCAGTATGAAGGTCCTGACTGGCTTCTCATCGAATATAAAGGGGATAATAAATATACCAGAGAAAAAGTTCCAGAACCTAAAGTCTCATGACTGCCACGTGATTATGATGCAACTGCTTCCGGTTGCATTGAGGGGGCTTCTACCGGAAAACGTCCGATTAGCCATTGTGAAGCTATGTGCATTCCTCAATGCAATCTCTCAGAAGGTGATCGATCCAGAAATCATACCAAGGCTAAGTAGTGATGTGGCGCAATGTCTTGTCAGTTTCGAGCTGGTGTTCCCACCATCCTTCTTCAATATCATGACGCACATCCTAGTTCATCTAGTCGACGAGATTGTCATTCTGGGCCCCGTATTTCTACACAATATGTTCCCCTTTGAGAGGTTCATGGGAGTCCTAAAGAAATATGTCCGTAATCGCGCTAGGCCAGAAGGAAGCATCTCCATGGGCCATCAAACAGGGATGTCATTGGGTTTTGTGTTGACTTCATTCCTGGCCTTAAGAAGATAGGTCTCCCTATATCGCGGTATGAGGGGAGAATGACTAGAAAAGGCACGCTTGGAGGGGACTCAATAATATGCAGGGACAGGCATTCTTGGTCTTAAGCACACTACACAGTTCTATAGAACTCTACCTTGGTGACCCCGTATGTCGATGAACACAAGAACAGTCTGCGCTCCAAACACCCGGAGCAGTGTGACGACTGGATTACATGTGAACACATCAGGACTTTCAGCAGTTAGTTGGAAACACGTCTCAGAGGTGACAACACTGTTTGTGATGAGTTGTACTCGTTGTCCAAGGGACCATCTTCGACTGTATTGACTTATAAAGGATACGAGATAAATGGGAATACATTTTACACGATCGCCCAAGATCAAAAGAGCACCAACCAAAACAACGGTGTCCGCTTTGATGCAGCAACCAAGAGGGGAAAGGACACATATTATGGTTACATAGTGGACATATGGGAACATGATTTTAAGGTCCCTTTGTTTAAGTGCAAATGGGTCAATCTGTCAGGAGGCGGGGTACAGGTAGACCCGCAGTACGGAATGACAACAATGGATCTGAACAATCTTGGTTACACTGACGAACCATTTGTCCTAGCCAATGATGTGGTGCAGGTTATCTATGTGAAGGACATGTCTACCAAACCGAGAAAAAGAAAAGATAAGGAAGTGAATACATCATACGATGAGCCAAAGCGCCACATAGTTCTTTCAGGAAAAAGGGACACCGTGGGAGTGGAGGGCAAGACAGACATGTCTGAAGATTATGAAAAGTTTCATGAAATTCCTCCCTTCAAAGTCAAGGCTGACCCAAGCATCCTGATAAACGATGAAGGTTATCCATGGTTACGGCGCAATAAGCAAAGGACACAAGCGAAGACAAAGTGAAGACTTTCTCTCCACAACTATTATGATGATACCATGCCAACTTTCAACCTTTTCGTAGTTCATTTGAAATGCCTGTTGTAACAGACGAGTTTCCGTATGAAACCCTGATATCTCGAAATAGATTGTCCGTTTTGTACACGAAGTGCATCCAGTTTTTGCCGTAACCCTCTCAACTTTTCAGCACATGCTATGTGGGTGAAATGATGATACCATTCCAACTTTCAACATTTTCATAGTTCATTTGAAATGCTTTTCAATTTCAGTGTCTTATAGCTAAAAAAAATCAGTAAATGCATGAAAAATAACAAATGAAGTCAGAAAGGGTTGAAAATTGATGATGTGCACTCAAGGCCTTTGTAACAGCCTTAGAACCGGTACTAAAGGAATCAACTAAAAAGCTTTATAAACCTCTAGTATTATTGAAACTAAAATTATATAGAATTTATGCAACTAAAATTATCAAAGTATTTTCTGTTCAAAACATTAAAAGCAAAAAGAATTTTCATAAAATAAATACAAAAAGAATAAAATAAAATAAATAAGTATAAACAAAATAAACTTTTATAAATAAGTAGAAACAAAATAAAATAATATAGAATTTATGCAACTAAAATTATCAAAGTATTTTCTGTTCAAAACATTAAAAGCAAAAAGAATTTTCATAAAATAAATACAAAAAGCAAAAATGAAAATAAAATAAATAAGTATAAACAAAATAAACTTTTATAAATAAGTAGAAACAAAACAAAATAAAATAAAATAAATAAGTAGAAACAAAATAAAATAAAATAAAATAAATAAGTAGAAACAAAATAAAACAAAATAAAATAAACTATAATAAAAAATGCCACCTACTGGGCCACCACGGCCTGAATACGACTAGAAACCCACCCATGGGCCAGGATTCAGGCCCGCAGATGGACCAGTAGGCCCACAGGCAGATACAATGTGTTTAGGCCCGTAAGCCTGCATTCGAGAGGAGCTCGAGAGGGCAGCGGGAGTGGGGCTTATAAACCACTCCGAGCCCCTCTCATTAGCGAGGTGGGACTAACATTTTTGCCGCGGCAGCAGCACCCACCTTTCATCCCGGTTCGTGGCACCAACCGGGACCAATACCCACCTTTGGTCCCGGTTTGTGCCACCAACCGGGACCAATGCCACCCTTTAGTCCCGGTTCGTGGCACCAACCGGGACCAAAGGTCTCTGTTTCTCGCCCTTTGGGCTGCTGAAAAGAGACCTTTAGTCCCGGTTGGTGGCACCAACCGGGACTAAAGGGGGCATTGGTCCCGGTTGGTGGCACGAACCGGGACCAATGCTCCATCTATATAATCAACACTTGTGAAAATTTACGTTCAGTTCTTCGATCTCGCCCCGACGCGCGCCGCCAAGCTGCCCCGCCGTCGCCGTCGTCGCCCTGCCTCCGACGCCGTCCCGCGCCACCCCTGCCCTGACGCCACCGGCCCTGCCTCCTCTCGTCGCCCGTCACCGCGCCCCTACTCCACCGTCGCCGTCGCCGTGCCCTGCTTCCTCATCACCGTCGTCGTCCCCGTGCCCTGCCTCCTCATCGCCGTCCTCGTGCCCTGCCTCCTCGTTGCCGCCCCCTGCCTTCTAGCTAATCAAGTTTAGATGTGTAGTTGTATTAATTTAGATGTGTAGTTGTATTAATTTAGATGTTTAGTTGTTGTAATTTGTTCATAAAAGAATATGCAAAAGTTATAATTTTTTTCTGTTCATAGATTTTTTTGATGATATTATTGTTGAATATGCAAATGTTTGTATGTTCATATGCAAAGAATATGCCAATTTATTTCATAGAATTTTTATGATTTTTTTCTGTTGGAATTTTGTTTATAGATTTTTTATTTTGTTCATAGAATTTTTATAATTTTTTTTCTTTTGTAATTTTGTTCATAGAATTTTTATGATTTTTTTTGTTCATAGAATTTTCTTTGTCAATTTATGTATATGTTCATATTGTGTATGTATAGGAAAATTGTATATGATCAAAGTCATTTATGTATATGTTCATATTTAGAAGAAAAAGCAGGAGAGGAAAAAGAAAAATAAGAAGAGGAAGAAGGAGAAGAAGAAGAAGAGGAGAGGAAGAAGAGGAGAATAAATAAGAAGAAGAAAAAAGAGGAGAAGAAGAAGAAATAGAATAATATATTATTCTATTTTTTCTTCTTCTCCTCTTTTTTTCTTTTTTTTTCTTCGATCTCCTCCTCTATTCCTTTCTTCTTTTCCTCTTTTTTTCTTCTTCTTCCTCTTCTTATTTTTTATCGGGTATGTCGTTGTCGATATACCCCCCCTCCCCGATTTAATATAATTAGTTAGAAAAATAATATAACTAGTTAAACTAGTTTATTTTTAGTAAGTACTACTTTATTTTATTTTTAGTAAGTGCTTAGTAGTTGAACTAGTTGATTTAATAAAACTACTTTATTTTACTATAGAAGTAGTTTATTTTTAGCAATAAAATTAATAGAACTAGTTTGTTTTTTTAGTTCAAGCAATTATTCCCGCATCGACATCGACGGTGCCTATCCCGCATCCTCGTCGTCGACTCGGCGGAGGAGGCCTGCTTGATCAGAGGGGCCATGTCCGGGACTGGGCTCCGCTGGGCTGGTATTGGGAGGTGCTACCTTCCGGGGGGCATAGGTTGGTGAGGAGCCAGCCCGTCGTTGACCCGATCCTTGTTTGGTGGCGGTCGCGTGGGCCAGTGACGGTGCCGAGGCTTCCGGACACCGCGGAGGTGGTACGTCACCGTGTCAACGAGGAGGACGAGGACGTCCGTCGCTACATGGTTGCGTTGGAGGGCAGGTTCGACAATACCTGGCAGGTTCTTCAGGGATCTCACTGGAGTGATTCTGTGATGGTTCCTTCTCTTTGGGTGTCCATCGCCCGCGCCGATACCCGTTGGGCGCTACGGTTCTAGCTGTATTAACGATACTATATGTATGATAGTATTCGAGGTGTATTAGTGATAATATTCGACGATGTAGCGATACTATATGTATGAAAGTATTCGAGGTGTATTAGTGATAATCTTCGATGATGTACAGACGCAAGATATGATGTAGTTTTGCTTATAATTGAATGCATGCTAATTTGAATACTACTTTATTTTACGATTTGGTTTTGCTTATTGAATGTTCAAATTGGAAACTACTCCTACTTTGAATGCTAAAATTGGAGAGCACTATGCAAGGCGTATGCATTTGATTAGTTGATAGCTTATAGGGTTTTTGTTTTTGCAGAAATCTAGGAGCCCCCTCCATCATCCCCGCCATAGTCCCCGTCACCGACCCCCCTCCGACCTTGAGGTGAGACCAGCCAAATCTCCATGTCAATATGAGTCCTATAAGATATTTTGAAATGTTTTTGCTCATATTTTCAACCACTGAAATGTAATGGCCATCAAGTTTGAATGCTCATATGATGTAGATAAAAACATGTATATTTCCGTTCTGGCAAATTTCAGGCGCTCGATATGTCCTTTTTTAGAAAGATAATTAAACAATATTTTGGGTTGAATTTAAGTCTGTCGAGTCTCCACCATATATGAGAGGACGAAGAATCCCGACTATTGTCGTGGGGGTAGCTTCTCCTTCGTTCCCGTGTGCTAGACAATTTGGTGTAATGCACTCGGGAACGAAAGGAGGAGCTACCATCACTGACAGTCGCAAATGTCAGAGAGGAATCAGTGAGGGAGAGTCTCCACCATATATATACGAGAGGACGAAGAATCCCGACTGTTGTCCGCTACCTCTTGAGCACTGCGTTTGTTTTCCCTTGAAGAGGAAAGGGTGATGCAGTAAAGCAGCGTAAGTATTTTCCTCAGTTTTTGAGAACCAAGGTATCAATCCAGTAGGAGGCCACGCACGAGTCCCTCGCACCTACACAAACAAATAAAATCCTCGCAACCAACACAATAAAGGGGTTGTCAATCCCTTCACGGTCACTTACGAAAGTGAGATATGATAGATATGATAAGATAATATTTTTGGTATTTTTATGATAAAGAGAAATAAAGATGCAAAGTAAAATAAAAGGCAATAGAAATAGCTAAGTGTTGGAAGATTAATATGATGGAAAATAGACCCGGGGGCCATAGGTTTCACTAGTAGCTTCTCTCGAGAGCATAAGTATTACGATGGGTGTCGGGTGGTAGGTGCGACATATGCCAATGGGTGGCTTATCATTGTGGGAGCCAGTAAGACATCGCCGGTGCCTGGAAACGGGATAAGGCGAAGACATGCACGCCGGTGGATCTTACCCAGGTTTGGGGCTCTCCGTGGAGATAACACCCCTAGTCCTGCTCTGCGGGGTCTCCGCATGATCACTAGCTCAATACAAGTAGCTAGTGCTCCTTGAGCTGTTTGGCTAGGGGAAGAAGAAGGGCAAGGCTAGCTCTCCTTTTCTATCCATGTGGTGTGTGAAACTCTATGGGATCAACCCTTTGCATGGGTGTCCCGGGGGGTTTATATAGGCCTACCCCCCAGGGGTACAATGGTAATCCGGCTGGGCGCGGGTCCCAGCCGTCAGTGTCTGTGCTCGCCGGCTTCTCCGCCGGCCATTAGGGCCCGCCGACTGGTGGGTCCCGCCGGCTGCCGGCCTCTTGGCCGATAGGCCGGCTCCACCGCTCGGAGGCTGGTTACTGTTGCCTCGCCTCTGATGACGAGGGCTTTGTCGAGGTAAGCGTGGCTACAGTGCCGCCGTCTTGCGAGCTCTCACTGTAGCCTCACCTCGTCTTGTCTCCTTAATGAGGCACATGTTTCGAGGGAGGGAGGTAGCCGGCTATTGGGAGCCGGCTACGCCCCCGGCCGACTAGGGGAGGCCGGGCCGCCTTTGAGCGTCTCTCTGGCTAAACGGGCCCGCCGCCCGCGGGCAGTACTGGCGCCTGTCGTGGGTGACATCGAGGTCAGCATGGCTACAGTGTCGCGCCGGACGGGAGATGGCTGACCCGTGCGGCGCCCTGTGGCCATGCCTGTTCCGGGATTCGGGGGTAGTGGGCTGTACTGCGGCCATGCCCCGTCTTATCACCGTTATGTGGATGCAGCCTTGGTGGGTGCAGTCTTGGCCGGCTTCTGGGAGTCGGATTTCCTCATGGCCGGCTTCTGGGAGTCGGTCCTCTCACGGCCGGCTTCCTGGAGTCGGCCATCTCGTAGCTTTCTTTGGGAAGGTTTCTGAGGCCGGGTCGCCTTCCGGTAGTCGGCCATGGGGATAGCCGGCCGGGGGAAGGCGGCCCTATGCTTTGGATGCTTGAAGGCTCGAATGGCCTGATAGTTTTTCGAAGAGCCAGGGGGAGTCGGTTAGGCTACCCGTGGCCATTTACTCCGACAGTGGGTAAACAAATTACTGTTGAGCAATTGACAGAATTGAGCATAGTTATGAGAATATCTAGGTATGATAATGTATATAGGCATCACGTCCGCGACAAGTAGACCGACTCCTGCCTGCATCTACTACTATTACTCCACACATCGACCGCTATCCAGCATGCATCTAAAGTGTTAAGTTCAAAAGAACAGAGTAACGCTTTAAGTAAGATGACATGATGTAGAGGGATAAACTCATGCAATATGATATAAACCCCATCTTGTTATCCTCGATGGCAACAATACAATACATGCCTTGTTGCCCCTACTGTCACTAGGAAAGGACACCGCAAGATTGAACCCAAAGCTAAGCACTTCTCCCATTGCAAGAAAGATCAATCTAGTAGGCCAAACCAAACTGATAATTCGAAGAGACTTGCAAAGATAACCAATCATACATAAAAGAATTCAGAGAAGATTCAAATATTGTTCATAGATAAACTTGATCATAAACCCACAATTCATCGGTCTCAACAAACACACCGCAAAAGAAGATTACATCGAATAGATCTCCACGAGAGAGGGGGAGAACATTGTATTGAGATCCAAAAAGAGAGAAGAAGCCATCTAGCTAATAACTATGGACCCGAAGGTCTGAGGTAGACTACTCACACATCATCGGAGAGGCTATGGTGTTGATTTAGAAGCCCTCCGTGATCAATGCCCCCTCCGGCGGAGCTCCGGAAAAGGCCCCAAGATGGGATCTCACGGGTACAGAAGGTTGTAGCGGTGGAATTAGGTTTTCGGCTCCGTATCTGGTAGTTTGGGGGTACGTAGGTATATATAGGAGGAAGAAGTACGTCGGTGGAGCAACGTGGGCCCCACGAGGGTGGAGGCTCGCCCAGGGGGGTAGGCGCGCCCCCTACCTCGTGCCTACCTGGTAGCTTTCTTGACGTAGGGTCCAAGTCCTCTGGATCACGTTCATTCCGAAAATCACGTTCCCGAAGGTTTCATTCCGTTTGGACTCCGTTTGATACTTTTTTCTGCGAAACTCTGAAATAGGCAAAAACAACAATTCTGGGCCGGGCCTCCGGTTAATAGGTTAGTCCGAAAAATAATATAAAAGTGTATAATAAAGCCCATTAATGTCCAAAACAGAATATAATATAGCATGGAACAATAAAAAATTATAGATACGTTGGAGACGTATCAAGCATCCCCAAGCTTAATTCCTGCTCGTCCTCAAGTAGGTAAATGATAAAAACAGAATTTTTGATGTGGAATGCTAGTTGGCATAATTTCAATGTAATTCTCTTAATTGTGGTATGAATATTCAGATCCGAAAGATTCAAGACAAAAGTTTAATATTGACATAAAATAATAATACTTCAAGCATACTAACTAAGCAATTATGTCTTCTCAAAATAACATGGCCAAAGAAAGTTATCCCTACAAAATCATATAGTCTGACTATGCTCTATCTTCACCACACAAAGTATTTAAATCATGCACAACCCCGATGACAAGCCAAGCAATTGTTTCATACTTTTGATATTCTCAAACTTTTTCAATCTTCACACAATACATGAGCGTGAGCCATGGACATAGCACTATATGTGGAATAGAATGGTGGTTGTGGAGAAGACAAAAAAGGAGAAGATAGTCTCACATCAACGAGGTGTATCAACGGACTATGGAGATGCCCATTAATAGATATCAATGTGAGTGAGTAGGGATTGCCATGCAACGGATGCATGATATGTCTCCGTCGTATCTACTTTTCCAAACACTTTTGCCCTTGTTTTGGACTCTAATTTGCATGATTTGAATGGAACTAACCCGGACTGACGCTGTTTTCAGCAGACTTTCTATGGTGTTATTTATGTGCAGAAACAAAAGTTCTCGGAATGACCTGAAACTCCACGGAACATATTTTTGGAAAATATTAAAAATACTGGAAGAAGAATCCACGTCAGGGAGCCCACACCCTGTCCACGAGGGTGGGGGGCGCGCCTGCCCCCCAAGGGCGCGCCCCCTGCCTCGTGGGCCCCCTGACGCTCCACCGACCTCAACTCCAACTCCATATATTCACTTTCGGGGAGAAAAAATCAGGGAGAAGGATTCATCGCGTTTTACGATACGGAGCCGCCGCCAAGCCCTAAAACCTCTCGGGAGGGCTGATCTGGAGTCCGTTCGGGGCTCCGGAGAGGGGAATCCGTCGCCGTCGTCATCATCAACCATCCTCCATCACCAATTTCATGATGCTCACCGCCGTGCGTGAGTAATTCCATCGTAGGCTTGCTGGACGGTGATGGGTTGGATGAGATTTATCATGTAATCGAGTTAGTTTTGTTAGGGTTTGATCCCTAGTATCCACTATGTTCTGAGATTGATGTTGCTATGACTTTGCTATGCTTAATGCTTGTCACTAGGGTCCGAGTGCCATGATTTCAGATCTGAACCTATTGTGTTTTCATGAATATATGTGAGTTCTTGATCCTATCTTGCAAGTCTATAGTCACCTACTATGTGTTATGATCCAGCAACCCCGAAGTGACAATAATTGGGACCACTCCCGGTGATGACCATAGTTTGAGGAGTTCATGTATTCACTATGTGTTAATGCTTTGTTCCGGTACTCTATTAAAAGGAGGCCTTAATATCCCTTAGTTTCTGCTAGGACCCAGCTGCCACGGGAGGGTAGGACAAAAGATGTCATGCAAGTTCTTTTCCATAAGCACGTATGTGACGCCCCCGATTTGACCGTACACTAATCATACACGCAAACGTGTACGATCAAGATCAGGGACTCACTGGAAGATATCACAACACAACTCTAAAAATAAAATAAGTCATACAAGCATCATAATACAAGCCAGGGGCCTCAAGGGCTCGAATACAAGTGCTCGATCATAGACGAGTCAGCGGAAGCAACAATATCTGAGTACAGACATAAGTTAAACAAGATTGCCTTAAGAAGGCTAGCACAAACTGGGATACAGATCGAACGAGGCGCATGCCTCCTGCCTGGGATCCTCCTAACTAACTCCTGGTCATCGTCAGCGGGCTGCACGTAGTAGCAGGCACCTCCAGTGTAGTAGGAGTCATCGTCGACGGTGGCGTCTGGCTCCTGGGCTCCAGCATCTGGTTGCGACAACCAGATAGAAAGGAAAGGGGGAAAAGAGGAAGGAAAGCAACCGTGAGTACTCATCCAAAGTACTCGCAAGCAAGGAGCTACACTACATATGCATGGGTATATGTGTAAAGGGGCATATCAGTGGACTGAACTGCAGAATGCCAGAATAAGAGGGGGATAGCTAGTCCTGTCGAAGACTACGCTTCTGGCCATCTCCATCTTGCAGCATGTAGAAGAGAGTAGATTGAAGTCCTCCAAGTAGCATCGCATAGCATAATCCTACCCGGCGATCCCCTCCTCGTCGCCCTGTTAGAGAGCGATCACCGGGTTGTATCTGGCACTTGGAAGGGTGTATTTTATTAAGTATCCGGTTCTAGTTGTCATAAGCTCAAGGTACAACTCCGGGTCGTCCTTTTACCGAGGGACACGACTATTCAAATAGATAAACTTCCCTGCAGGGGTGCACCACATAACCCAACACGCTCGATCCCATTTGGCCGGACACACTTTTCTGAGTCATGCCCGGCCGCGGAAGATCAACACGTCGCAGCCCCACCTAGGCTCAACAGAGAGGTCAACACGTCGGTCTAAATCCTATGCGCGCAGGGGTCTGGGCCCATCGCCCATTGCACACCTGCACGTTGCGTACGCGGCCGGAAGCAAACCTAGCCTAGCAGGCGTACCAGTCCAATCCGGCGCGTGCCGCTCCGTCGCTGACGTCAAGAAGAGCTTCGGCTGATACCACGACGTCGAGTGCCCATAACTGTTCCCGCGTAGTTGGTTAGTGCGTATAGACCAAATGGCCAGACTCAGATCAAATACCAAGATCTCGTTAAGCGTGTTAAGTATCCGCGAACGCCGACCAGGGCCAGGCCCACCTCTCTCCTAGGTGGTCTCAACCTGCCCTGTCGCTCCGCCACAAAGTACCAGTCGGGGGCCGTCAGGAACCCAGGCCCACCTCTACCGGGATGGAGCCACCTGTCCTTTCAGCCCCCTCATCAGAATCACTTGCGGGTACTCAACGAGTCGACCCGACTTTAGTCACCACATGTGTCATGTATATAAAGTATATAGTATATACCCGTGATCACCTCCCGAAGTGATCACGGCCCAGTATTATAACATGGCAGACGGACAAGAGTGTAGGGCCACTGATGGAACACTAGCATCCTATACTAAGCAGTAGGATGGCAGGTAAGGGTAACAACTGTAGCAACAATGACAGACTATGCAGCAGAATAGGATTAACGAAAGCAGTAACATGCTACACTACTCTAATGCAAGCAGTAGAGAGTAGAGTAGGCGATATCTGGTGATCAGGGGGGGGGCTTGCCTGGTTGCTCTAGCAAGGAGTGGTCGTCAACACCGTAGTCGAACTGGGGGTCGCCGACAGTCTCGGGGTCTACCGAAAAGAAGTAACGAAGGGGGAACACAATAAATAACAGAGCAATCAAAGCATCACAAAGTGTAACATGGCTTTACGCGGTGCTAGAGGTGACCTAACGTAGTAGTAAGTGCTACTGGCGAAGGGGGGAAACATCCGGAAAAGTATTCCGGATGTTTCGCGTTTTCGGACAGATGGACCGGAGGTGAAATGTTGCAGGTTCACTATGGTCGGGACGTGTGGTGAATGAACGGACTGCGTATTCGGATTCGTCTCGTCGTTCTGAGCAACTTTCATGTACAAAGTATTTTCATCCGAGCTACGGATTATTTTATATTAATTTATAAAGATTTAAACATTTTCTAAATTTTAATAAATTAATTTAATTCGAAATTTAATTAATGCATCAGCATGACGTCAGCAGTCAACGTTGACCATTGACCTGGTCAACCGGACAGGTGGGTCCCACCTGTTAGGGGCTGTTAGCTAATTAACAGTAGTTAATTAGGTTAATTAGTTATTAGGTTAATTAATCTTAATTAGTTAATATTAACAGGATTAATTAAGTTAATTAATTATCTTAATTAATTTATTATTTATTTAAAATCCTTTTTTTATATACGTTTTGAGGGGTACGGCCCCACATGTCATAGGGCCAGGGGGAACTGGCCCAGTGGTAAGTGGCCCTGGCCATAGCGGGCACGGGCGCACGGGCGCTAGCCCGACTGGGCACTGGCCAGGCCAGCCACGGCGAGGCTCCCCGGCCGGAGCAGCAGCAGGCAGCGACTGAGGCGGAGCGGGAGCAAGGGGGCGAGGCCGCGGAGCGAGGGCGGCGAGTGCGGGAAGCGGCGGCGAGCGCGACACGCGGTTCGGCGGCTCCCGGCAGCAAGCGGATGGTGCGGTGGCGCGGGCGAGCGCCGGCGTGAGGGCACGGGGAGGAGGAGGAGGACCGGGGTCCTCACCTGCGTTGGTGAGCAGGGGGCGGCGAGGCTCGGTGGAGCCTTTGGGGAGGAGGACGGGGATGCGTCGTCGGCAAGGAGGAGACGAGGCGACGGGCGGTGGTGGGGTCCGGTGAGGAGGAGGCCGTGGCACGGGCGCGAGGGAGGGAGGTCGTCGCCGGCGGGTGGCTCGTCCACCGCAGCAGGGTCGCCGGGCGGCGCGGGACTCGAGCACGGAGCCAGGGCGGCGGCAGGGCGCAGGGCGAGGCGCGGGGCGACGTCGGGGCGAGGCGGGGAGGCGACGCCGACGAGGTGGTGGTGAGCGGCGACGGTGCGGCGTCGGGGCTTGGGGTGTCGCGGGGTCGAGCCCCCGATCCAGCTCGTATCGAGGGGGCGGGCGCTGTGCGGGAGGAGTCGGAGAGGCGGGAGGGAGACGGGTGGCGGGGCGCGGCCATCTGGGCGGCACCAGCGGCAGCGGCCACGTGCGCTGGGTGGGGGGGTCGATCCCCTTCCAGATTGGATCGGGTGAGGGAGAGAGGAGCGACCGAGAGAGAGGGGATCGTGGGGAGCGAGTGGGGTTGTCGGTTACCCTAGGGTTTCTGGTCGGGGTGGGATTAAGGGAAGCGAGGAGGGGCCGGCTGAGCCGACTGGGCCAAGAGGCCTAGTGGGGAAGGGGGGCCTTTTGTTTTTTTTCTTTTAGTTTTATTTTCCTGTATTTATTTTATTTCTTTTTTCTCTTTTAGCTTAGTTTCCTTTTATTTTTGTTTTAGAAAAATACCAAAATGGCACCTAATTTGATGTTACCAAATATGCCACACCCACACTAACTTGCTACCCAAACTAAAATAGTTTCGTAATTATTTGTTATTTAAAAATATTTAAATAATAGTTTTTGCTACTGTTTAATCACCTTATTGCATTTAAACGTTTTATAATAGTAGGGTTTCTTCACCTTAATCACCTATGCATTATCTGGCACAAACTGAACATTTTAGTTTTAATATTTGAAAGCTTTTGATGTTTGCCCCTATTTTGAATTTG
Source organism: Triticum aestivum (assembly GCF_018294505.1). Lineage (NCBI taxonomy): Eukaryota > Viridiplantae > Streptophyta > Magnoliopsida > Poales > Poaceae > Triticum > Triticum aestivum. Next base: position 92,120,930 of record NC_057811.1, on the reverse strand, counting down.
AATTTGAATCGGTTTCGAACTAACGTGAGATTAGCAACAGTAATCGAGGTGACGTGGCATCATTAGCAAAGGTTACTGTAGCTTGATTATCCGGGCGTCACAATTCTCCTCCACTATAAGAAATCTCGTCCCGAGATTTAAGAGGTAGAGAAGGGGGGAAGGTCTAGTTACGAAATTCTAACGGATCTTCTCGGCCTTGGTTGCTCTTCTCGAAGAGGTCGATCCATTACATTGACGTCTGCATTTCTCTGCTTCAGGTCATCATGGTGAAGTCGTCCTTTTCTTTGGGAACTCCAACGTACTTACGAATCGGTAAGGGGCAGCTCGGCTACGGCAAAATGATTATGAGGGAAACAATCTGGGGTTAACCCATGAATGATCATACGAGTATCTCTCGAGTTGAACATATAAAATACATCGAGAGTAAGGTACGAAGGTACAATAAGAGGTTGCAAGCGGATAGATAGTTGCTCGAAGTCTGAACCAGAGTGAGAAAGGGGTTCAGAGCAGCGAGAGTAAGTATTGCGTCTCATACCAGAATAGAGCACTAGGAAGGTGGTCCGCGAATTAAATACGAAGCCAAGTGTGAGGAATAACCATTAGAAACAGGGTTGCATAGAAGAGTCAGGTTTCGATCCTGTGGAACTATGGGTTATGGGCCCACCATGTGGTTTTTTTATAGGACCAGTGACATCTTGCACGGTCATGATAGCAAGGCATGTCAGAGAGTACCCTGTCAGTTATGTCGGCAACACGTTGGTACCAAGGGCGAGGGACGAAGAGAACCATTTTCCTGCTCGTTGAAACGAGGCGGACCAATAGGCAAAGTTCTCATCCATCGGTGGCTACCGAAATGTCATCAACAAAAGTAACATGGTCTACTGAGAGAGTGGTATAACAAGGTGCTCAACTAAGCAGGGAATTATCTCTGCTCAGCTAAGTCAGATTACAAGAAAGGTAAAACAAAACAATGGAAAGGAAAATATGATTATCAGAGTAAACAGAACAATGGAAAGGAAAATGTGTTTAAACACATATTTCAAGGGTATATCCTTCCCAAGGACAAGCAGAGCATGATATCCATGACAGGATATAATGTAGAAAACCCTTTAGGTAAGGGGAGAGAAATTTCATGACATTACCCATACAACGGTGTCTAGATAATTGTCACGACCGGTTTTTCAATAAAATAATTTATTGAGAAACCAATCCCTGTTACGGACCAGCGAGGAAGAATTCCTTCTCACTGATAGACAATACATTGGTCACAGAAGAAAATACCAGGAGTACTAAATATAATACAAAGTTGAGCAGAGACTGCCCAACAATTTATTACATGCACGCCGATAAAACAATACGGCGGATAGGGTGGCAAACTTCTAACTCACGATAATAACGGTGGTGGAAATATCATCGCGAAGCGAGTGACATGATTCCAGAATACTACAACTCTTCGAGCGTCGGAGTGAGGCTCGAGAAGACTTATTGCGGGTGGCGGAAGCGTAAACGATACAAGTGACCAATATCCGGGATCGCGCAGGACTGACTGGGACTCCTCTAGGCGTCGGACGCGCTATCAAACTCTTCATCCAAGAGATCGCCTTCGTCAACATCTGGCCAAATCAACAAGCCAGGTGAGTACTATGAAAGTACTCGCAAGACAGTTCGGACATAAGGTATAACAAATGCAAACATGAAGCACATGAATAAGTTAACCAGTGCGATCAGACACAGAGATAATAAATACTGGGTGCCAAGCGAGGGTCTGAATGACGCCTCGAGCGGAAACTGCAGAATAGTAATACTGGTGCCAAACGAGTGTCTGAAAGACTCCTCGAGAGGAAAATGCGGAATAATAATACAGGTGCCAAACGAGTGTCTGAAAGACTCCTCGAGCGGAAAATGCGGAATAATAATACAGGTGCCAAACGAGTGTCTGAAAGACTCCTCGAGCGGAAAATGCGGAATAATAATACAGGTGCCAAACGAGTGTCTGAAAGACTCCTCGAGCGGAAAATGCGGAATAATAATACAGGTGCCAAACGAGTGTCTGAAAGACTCCTCGAGCGGAAAATGCAGAACAATAATGCCACAGTCGGGCGTCGGGGCGACACCACATAAAGGGCTTATAACAGAAAGTAAAGACAGTGCATGCCGCAGTCGGACGTCTGAGCGACATCACATAAAGGGCTTATATCGAAAGTGAGAAACGAGTACACGCCACAGTCGGACGTCTGCGCGACGTCTCATAAAGGGCTTATATTGTAACACAACAATACAATAGTTCGGGAATATAACTTATCACAAGCACGAGACAAATATAATGTTAGTCCATCCACAGGAATAACAATAAATTGAATTTACCACTTGAGCTTGTTCACCGGGGGCAAGTTTTCACACGGATAGATTTGGATGTAAAGTCTACATTACTGATCATGGATACGATGATTTGGAAAGAATTGACTCTGCAGAGTTTGTACTTAACCACAGCCAACGGATTTCAGTAGTCACGGGGACTAGTTCCGTCTACGGTGTTCTGGAAGGAACACGTCTAACCAGTACACACCCAATTTAACCATCCGAAGCCAGGGATCACCCTCGGCAACATTCAGGAAAAACCCTGAGTCGGGGAGGCTACAACCTCGCGTAGCATGGGATCAAATTTCTATACGCGCGCTATAAGGGGGTGCCCCCCTCTCGGTCCCAACCGGAAACACCCATGCCCCCTGACCGAATGACTGGCTTTAATCCTGGGCCAAGGTACCATCATCCCGGCCTCTCTGTTTGGTGTGTACACGGAAAGAGGTTACCAACTTACTAAACCGTATCCTGGCAATGAGACATGTGGTAGCACGGAAAGGGGAAGGGACGATAACACGGCTCCAACCATGTTAACGTCGGAAAAGTCGGATGACACAAGGCTGGCATGCTACAACAGTACCACCTTGCTGCCCTTCATGTCACCACATGATTAGGCCACCTCTCATCAGAGGTCATCGCAACTTTGGAACATGCGGGAAAAGATCGATAACGTGGCTCCAACCACGTTAACGTCGAAGAGAGTCGGATGACGCAAGGCTGGCATGCTACAACAGTACCACCTTGCTGCCCTTCATGTCACTACATGATTAGGCCACCTCTCATCAGAGGTCATCGCAACTTCGGAACAACCGGGTCGTTGCCTTACAAGCAACGAGGTATTTATCGACACTCACATGCCACGCACAAACTTTCACATGAACATGCAAAACATCTGCCATATCAAATGTTCAAACATGCTTGCCTGGTTCGGAGAAGTCGGAGTCTAGCTCGGCGAAGTTCGCGGCTCCGTCCCCTCTCCCGGAACCTACGGCAATCACGAAACGGGGTACTAACGTGAAAACCAACACATGCACAGAAACTTTGCCAAATATTTTTCAAATAAATCCCATAAAAAACTAGACAAAATTTGGAGATTGACAGAAAAAGAATCACTCAAAAATACCTTTTCATTAAAAAGTTATAAAGGTTTCTGTCCAGGGACCTTTCTGTAATGAAACAGAAAAGTTCCAGGGTTTTAACTGAGAAAACAGAAAACGCTTCGGCTGGGAATGCGCAAGCGCAAGGAGAAAACGTATTTTGCCCGAAGGCGCCAACAGAAAACGGTTCGGGGAAATAAAACAGAGGCTGACACGCGGGGCCCGCATGTCAGGTTTGAAAGCTCGCCGGCGCCCGAAGACGGCGGTGGACGCCGGCGTCGAACCACGGCGAGTTAGGAGAAACGGAGGGTACCAAGAGCTTCAGTGTCTTCTTCCGCGTCGGTGGGTGGTGGACTCGTCCAACGGGGAGCACCACGTCGACGGCGACACTATCTCCGGCGGACGGCGGTTCGGGTGAGGTTGGGGAACTCCGGTGGAGGGCTGCAAAGTACGAATTGAGGCGCGGGTCAGAACGGGTGATGCAAGGAGAAGCTACTGGCAAGAGAATGGGGGCTGCGGAGCACACACGGGGGCGAATCGGGCTGGATCCCGTGGCGGATCGCGGCGGCCGGAGTCGAGGAAGGAGACCCCCTCGCGGCTCTTCCAGTGGCTGGGCGTGCTCTAGGGGAAGTGTAGGGCTGGTGGGTGCTCGAGTTGAAGCTCGGGGCCCCTATTTATAGGCAGATCGACGGGGTGGCCGTGAACGGAGAATCTCCGGCGAGCGATTACGGCGGAGCAGTGGGTTGGCAGGGGGTTTGAGCGGTCGAGCAGCATCAGTGGATGTTACGGGACTCGTTTTGCAGCTAAACGGAGCTGGCCCTGGCGTAATGGCGTCTGCCCACGGTGAGGTGACCGCACGGGCTCAACGGCGGCAGAGAGCGTGCTCCGCGCCCTGGGGTTCACGACGAGAGCGGCAGCGTATTTGAGGGAGTGGACGGCCACGCGGCGGGCTCGGTGGTTTGGGCGGCGCTGGGTGGAGTCGGCGGCGCCGTGTCTCCCGCTGGCGTCCGCAAAGCCGCCGCCGGCGTCGGTCACGGGGCGGCGCACCTTCTGCTGCTCGTCGCCGACGCCCGCAAGATGCCAGGCACTCGTGCGGTGCAGGAACAAGTGGGCGAGGACGAGGAGCAAGGCGACGCGAGGGTACTGGCGAGATCGACGCCCGTTTCTGAAGAAAACGACAGCAGCCACTGCAGTGTTGTCTGAACTTAACTGAAGCTTGACATGACCATGCACTGCAGGTGTTCGACAGTAGGTTTTGGTAAAGAGATAAATTTTTCTGGAGCTGTAACTTGGTGAGATGATCACTCAAGCACCCAGAGGCTGCATGAATTTACTTGGAATTTTTGGAGAAGGTTTTGAATGAATTTCACCAAATTTGGCAAATCTGGTCCAAACTTGCAGCTGATGTAGTTTGAAATTTTGAACTGGAGACCAGTGGATCTTCATGGTTCTAGGTTGAGGGTTCAAAGGACTAGGAGGGGAAAAAGTTTGGTGGCAAAAATCAAACAGAAAAGGAGTTCCTTTGTAAATCTCCAAGTGCTACAAGAGAAGACAGAAATTTATTTGAATAGAATTTGAATGGAAATGATCACATGAGGAGGTTCAACTTGCTGGATTTGGTGCAAATCATGATCCAAAGGTGAGGGAAGGGTTAGGAGAGAGGATTTGCACTAATGCCATGGCAAGAAGGAATAGTTGAAAGTGGCAAAGTACTTTCCAAAAGCCATAGTGCAAATTCAAGAAAAGGTTTTCAAAAGTTATTTTCTCAAATGAAAAGCATTTTGTCTTGAGTCCAATGAAAAGCAAGAACCTCCAAGACCAAAGGAAGATCTTGGGTGGATCCAAACAAAACTTTTGCCATAAAGAAAAAATATTTGAGAGTGAGAGTTCTCTTGAAGAAATTTTTTTAAATCACTCCCTTCAAGTCAAATAAAAATCTTTTTGAAAAATTCAAATAAAAACTTGGGTGTCACAACAATTGAGCAGGAAACAATTAGCTTTGGGCTTCAAATGTTCCTGTTGAAAATCGGAGTACCATAGACATGCTTCGAGATAGCATTGACATGGTCAACAGGTGAAGATCAGAATTAGGAAACAAAAAGGATCCATCAGGAACAACTTATAGAATAAGTCTTACAATTTCCTCATGGAAGAATGGATAACCTTGCTGAAAAGGAATCTATAACAATAGGGCCAACCGGCCAGGTGTGCTAGGCACGACATCACCTTACCGGGTCACATAAGACCAATGTTATAACTCTTGGAAATATGTTCCAACCATCATATCTGACCGAGATTAAGATCTGATTGGTGTCAGGATAACTCAGACTCAGGATGCTTGAGAAGAAAAGTGCAACACAAATTGTCGAGATGACATTGTAAGATTCTTGAGAATTGAACTATGGAAGCGAGTTCCGAAACAAGAGTTCATCATTAAACCAAGGAGAGGATGAGGGGGTGGCTGATGGACTCAGCGACAATTCCTCGAGATTTCCAAAAAGAGGGATTTCCACACTTATGTGAACAAGGAGATAACATTTGTCAGATCAAATGATATAATGAGGTATGCTCGAGGAAAACATTCACAATTAAACATTGGTTGAAAGGTGCACCCGAAATATGGGCTTAGGTAGAATGATCAATGTTAGAACGGTGATTCGATAACCAATGGTCTAAGAATGAAATATCGACCATTAACTTCAAAGCAATAGGGTTGCTAGAAGTTTTGAAGTCGCACATCATAGTTCAATTGTCGGTTCTCCGGTTAGAAACAACACGGGGATCAGAAAACAAATGGAGATGGCGAGAAGTATTACTATATCAAGAATTCTCAAGAGGTGGAGAAATTCTCACAATATCCTTGACATAAAAGATGGTAATACTCCAAGGTAGAACATAACATAAGCTGGTTAGCAAGGAGCTCCATAACATGATCAAGTTTGTGATGAAAGGAATGTAAGGATGTTGTCGATGGTAACTCAAATTACCAAGGAACGAGGATGGCACTTATCATCAAGAATTCCATTGATATCCTGGAAGGAGTCAAAATGTTGATGATGATCACGACATTTTGTTGTCGAGGGGATCCACGAAAAAGCAATTGATCAGCGACTGCATCAAGCAAAAGGACTGATGCAACAAAAGATTATTGGAGCCACAGATACTACACAAACTCGGGGTCAAGTTTGTTGTTCGAGGTGAAACAATATGACGAGGAAAATCGACGTAAGCTTAGCTCATCGTCGAAAGTGGTGCTCCGGGAATAAGGACCAGGTAGCACAGTTAAAATCATTAAGATAATGATATAGCCAAACAGGCTAGGAATGGCGTGATCGGGTACAAACTCGTACTTAAAGAAGATTACTAAGAGTTGTTGAACCGTAGTGCGGACTCGGTTCAGTTATCGGTGTCTTTGCGTGATTAATAACTCGGAGCCCGTGGAAAATTGGAATCAGTGAGAATGTAGCACTTGATGAAGAACTCATAAGAAGTTATGCAGTTCCATGATAATCTCGAGATACCAGGGGGTAATACTCGACGACAGATCAAGGTAGAGGTTGGACTAGGGTATTGCTCTGCAGAAGACAAGTGCTCAAACTTGCACGAGAAACGGGATCAAGGAGAAACATGGTCGGAACCACGATTGCAAAGGATCAATTCACCGATACCAGATGATATTATACCAGGGAAATAGCTATTATTATAAGAAGCTTCCATGATAGGATCTACATCGTGTCCATGGGCATGAACACAAAGGTTCAAGGTCGACTCCCACTTCTCCAATGCATAACCTTTCATTCAGTTCTCATTTTTCAAAGAAGTTGTAGTGTTGAAATTTTATCTGGCAAAATACCAGAAGAGTATGACTCCTGAAAACTTTCGAGTTCACACATATTATGGAAGGCATAGGTTCAACCCATCAGGGCATCGTGGAAACATATACCACAAGCTTCAATAGTAAATATCACCAGCTCGAAAGCAGAGCATGGTTGGCCAAATCAAGGAATAGGATTTACCAAAGGCATTATGTATCAGGGAAAGAACTTCCAAGGTGATTGAATATGAAGGACGTTGTCGGATAAAATCCAACAAGGTTCTGATGGTCCATAAGGGATCTGGTGTGAGCATCAGTACTCAACCAGAAGAAAAAGCATGTAAGGAGATCAGATGATAGAAACAACTGACTACTTCAGAGCTCATTTGCAAAAGAATTATGAATTCCAAGACAAGGGATCAGAAGCAATGCTCTGATTAGGGATGGATAAGCTGAATAGCCTTAGGGGTACAAACGACGACGATTTGATTGGTCGAGATCCAGCTCATGTTAAAAATGATGTCTGAGCCGGAAGGATGAATTCTAGGATCTGATTGAGGATTGCGAGCATTCGCAACATATTGAATCAATGGACTCAAAAAGATAATGACAAAGGGTGCCAATAAGATTTCGAGACTTATGGGATTAATCATAATGCTAGTAAGCAAGAATTTCAAGGGCAATAGGCTCCTGAGGATTTTCGGAAGATCGAATAGTATTTTGAAGACTATTGTGAAATACATGAATCAACTGGGGATGAGTCGATACTCGGTAGGTGCGAGTAATTATCCGTATGGGTATTTCTGCGGCAAGGAACTACAAGGCAGTGGTACAAGGGATTCTTAAAAAGCCGGAGAGCAATTCGATGTATCTGGTAATAACAAGATAAACTCAGAGTAATTGTATGAACAACAAGTGTATGTTGTTATCCATATGGATATATCGGTAGTAGGGAATTGAAAAGGCAGAGGGCACAAGGGTCTCGGGAATGATCGAAGAGTATCTTCAACATCTTCTGGTGCAGTCGGCGACCATCTGTGATAAAGGGCTCTCCAGGAGAAAGTATTTACGAGAACCTACAGTTAGTCTTTTTAGCAAAATCATTTAACCCGAATAGGAGAGAGTTCAGAGTCCCAGAGTATAGACAAGGAGTAAAAGATCCTAATACCACCCAATGGCGACGTGGGCCCGTAAGCCACATAGCCATGTTAGTAAAACAGTTTTCACCGACTAGACTCAACTTCGGCCAAGGAGTCGGAAAGGGGGATTCCTACAGGCAGTTGGCTCTGATACCAACTTGTGACGCCCCCGATTTGACCGTACACTAATCATACACGCAAACGTGTACGATCAAGATCAGGGACTCACGGGAAGATATCACAACACAACTCTAAAAATAAAATAAGTCATACAAGCATCATAATACAAGCCAGGGGCCTCGAGGGCTCGAATACAAGTGCTCGATCATAGACGAGTCAGCGGAAGCAACAATATCTGAGTACAGACATAAGTTAAACAAGATTGCCTTAAGAAGGCTAGCACAAACTGGGATACAGATCGAACGAGGCGCAGGCCTCCTGCCTGGGATCCTCCTAACTAACTCCTGGTCGTCGTCAGCGGGCTGCACGTAGTAGTAGGCACCTCCAGTGTAGTAGGAGTCGTCGTCGACGGTGGCGTCTGGCTCTTGGGCTCCAGCATCTGGTTGCGACAACCAGATAGAAAGGAAAGGGGAAAAGAGGAAGGAAAGCAACCGTGAGTACTCATCAAAGTACTCGCAAGCAAGGAGCTACACTACATATGCATGGGTATATGTGTAAAGGGGCATATCAGTGGACTGAACTGCAGAATGCCAGAATAAGAGGGGGATAGCTAGTCCTGTCGAAGACTACGCTTCTGGCCATCTCCATCTTGCAGCATGTAGAAGAGAGTAGATTGAAGTCCTCCAAGTAGCATCGCATAGCATAATCCTACCCGGCGATCCCCTCCTCGTCGCCCTGTTAGAGAGCGATCACCGGGTTGTATCTGGCACTTGGAAGGGTGTATTTTATTAAGTATCCGGTTCTAGTTGTCATAAGGTCAAGGTACAACTCCGGGTCGTCCTTTTACCGAGGGACACGGCTATTCGAATAGATAAACTTCCCTGCAGGGGTGCACCACATAACCCAACACGCTCGGTCCCATTTGGCCGGACACACTTTTCTGAGTCATGCCCGGCCGCGGAAGATCAACACGTCGCAGCCCCACCTAGGCTCAACAGAGAGGTCAACACACCGGTCTAAATCCTATGCGCGCAGGGGTCTGGGCCCATCGCCCATTGCACACCTGCACGTTGCGTACGCGGCCGGAAGCAGACCTAGCCTAGCAGGCGTTCCAGTCCAATCCGGTGCGCGCCGCTCCATCGCTGACGTCAAGAAGAGCTTCGGCTGATACCACGACGTCGAGTGCCCATAACTGTTCCCGCGTAGTTGGTTAGTGCGTATAGACCAAATGGCCAGACTCAGATCAAATACCAAGATCTCGTTAAGCGTGTTAAGTATCCGCGAACGCCGACCAGGGCCAGGCCCACCTCTCTCCTAGGTGGTCTCAACCTGCCCTGTCGCTCCGCCACAAAGTAACAGTCGGGGGTTGTCAGGAACCCAGGCCCACCTCTACCAGGATGGAGCCACCTGTCCTTTCAGCCCCCTCATCAGAATCACTTGCGGGTACTCAACGAGCCGACCCGACTTTAGTCACCACATGTGTCATGTATATAAAGTATATAGTATATACCCGTGATCACCTCCCGAAGTGATCATGGCCCAGTAGTATAGCATGGCAGACGGACAAGAGTGTAGGGCCACTGATGGAACACGAGCATCCTATACTAAGCAGTAGGATGGCAGGTAAGGGTAACAACTGTAGCAACAATGACAGACTATGCAGCAGAATAGGATTAACGAAAGCAGTAACATGCTACACTACTCTAATGCAAGCAGTAGAGAGTAGAGTAGGCGATATCTGGTGATCAAGGGGAGGGGGGCTTGCCTGGTTGCTCTGGCAAGGAGTGGTCGTCAACACCGTAGTCGAACTGGGGGCCGCCGACAGTCTCGGGGTCTACCGGAAAGAAGTAACGAAGGGGGAACACAATAAATAACAGAGCAATCAAAGCATCACAAAGTGTAACATGGTTTTACGCGGTGCTAGAGGTGACCTAACGTAGTAGTAGGTGCTACTGGCGAAGGGGGGAAACATCCGGGAAAGTATTCCCGATGTTTCGCGTTTTCGGACAGATGGGCCGGAGGTGAAATGTTGCAGGTTCACTATGCTAGGGACGTGTGGTGAACGAACGGACTGCGTATTCGGATTCGTCTCGTCGTTCTGAGCAACTTTCATGTACAAAGTATTTTCATCCGAGCTACAGATTATTTTATATTAATTTATAAAGATTTAAACATTTTCTAAATTTTAATAAATTAATTTATTCGAAATTTAATTAATGCATCAGCATGACGTCAGCAGTCAACGTTGACTGTTGACCTGGTCAACCGGACAGGTGGGTCCCACCTGTCAGGGGCTGTTAGCTAATTAACAGTAGTTAATTAGGTTAATTAGTTATTAGGTTAATTAATATTAATTAGTTAATATTAATAGGATTAATTAAGTTAATTAATTATCTTTATTATTTATTTATTTTTATTAAATTTTTTAAATCCTTTTTTTATATACGTTCTGAGGGGTGTGGCCCCACATGTCATAGGGCCAGGGGGAACTGGCCCAGTGGTAAGTGGCCCTGGCCATAGCGGGCACGGGCGCACGGGCGCTAGCCCGACTGGGCACTGGCCAGGCCAGCCACGGCGAGGCTCGCCGGTCGGAGCAGCAGCAGGCAGCGACTGCGGCGGAGCGGGAGCAAGGGGGCGAGGCCGCGGAGCGAGGGCGGCGAGTGCGGGAAGCGGCGGCGAGCGCAACGCGCGGTTCGGCGGCTCCCTGCAGCAAGCGAATCTTGCGGTGGCGCGGGCGAGCGCCGGCGTGAGGGCACGGGGAGGAGGAGGAGGACCGGGGTCCTCACCTGCGTTGGTGAGCAGGGGCGGCGAGGCTCGGTGGAGCCTTTGGGGAGGAGGACGGGGATGCGTCGTCGGCGAGGAGGAGACGAGGAGGACGAGGCGACGGGCGGTGGTGGGGTCCGGTGAGGAGGAGGCCGTGGCACGGGCGCGAGGGAGGGAGGTCGTCGCCGGCGGGTGGCTCGTCCACCGCAGCAGGGTCGCCGGGCGGCGCGGGACTCGAGCACGGAGCCAGGGCGGCGGCAGGGCGCAGGGCGAGGCGCGGGGCGACGTCGGGGTGAGGCGGGGAGGTGACGCTGACGAGGTGGTGGTGAGCGGCGACGGTGCGGCGTCGGGGCTTGGGGTGCCGCGGGGTCGAGCCCCCGATCCAGCTCGTATCGAGGGGGCGGGTGCTGTGCGGGAGGAGTCGGAGAGGCAGGCGGGAGATGGGTGGCGGGGCGTGGCCATCGGGGCGGCACCAGCGGCAGCGGCCGCGTGCGCTGGGTGGGGGGGGGGGTTCGATCCCCTTCCAGATTGGATCGGGTGAGGGAGAGAGGAGCGACCGAGAGAGAGGGGATCGTGGGGAGCGAGTGGCGTTGTCGGTTACCCTAGGGTTTCTGGTCGGGGTGGGATTAAGGGAAGCGAGGAGGAGCCGGCTGGGCCGGCCTGGTCGGCTGAGCCGACTGGGCCAAGAGGCCTAGTGGGGAAGGGGGGCCTTTTGTTTTTTTCTTTTAGTTTTGATTTTCCTTTATTTATTTTATTTCTTTTTTATGTTTTAGCTTAGTTTCCTTTTATTTTTGTTTTAGAAAAATACCAAAATGGCACCTAATTTGATGTTACCAAATATGCCACACCCACACTAACTTGCTACCCAAACTAAAATAGTTTCGTAATTATTTGTTATTTAAAAGTATTTAAATTATAGTTTTTGCTACTGTTTTATTCATCTTATTGCATTTAAACGTTTTATAAAAGTAGGGTTTCTTCACCTTAATCACCTATGCATTATCTGGCACAAACTAAACATTTTAGTTTTAATATTTGAAAGCTTTTGATGTTTGCCCCTATTTTGAATTTGAATTTGAATCGGTTTCGAACTAACGCGAGATTAGCAACAGTAATCGAGGTGACGTGGCATCATTAGCAAAGGTTACTATAGCTTGATTATCCAGGCGTCACAACGTATGACTATATTCGGAATACATGCCTACATTACATTGATGAATTGGAGCTAGTTCTGTGTCACCCTATGTTATGATTATTACATGATGAACCACATCCGGCATAATTTTCCATCACTGATCCAATGCCTACGAGCTTTTCACATATTGTTCTTCGCTTATTTACTTTTCCGTTGCTACTGTTACAATCACCACAAAAACCCAAAAATATTACTTTTGCTATCGTTACTGTTACTTCCATATTACTTTGCTACTAAATACTTTGCTGCAGATACTAAGTTATCCAGGTGTGGTTGAATTGACAACTCAACTGCGAATACTTGAGAATATTCTTTGGCTCCCCTTGTGTCGAATCAATAAATTTGGGTTGAATACTCTACCCTCGAAAACTATTGCGATCCCCTATACTTGTGGGTTATCAAGACTATTTTCTGGCGCCGTTGCCGGGGAGCATAGCTCTATTCTTTGAGTCACTTGGGATTTATATCTGCTGGTCACTATGAAGAACTTGAAAGACGCTAAGACAAAAATTTATCCCTCAACTACGAGGGGAGGTAAGGAACTGCCATCTAGCTCTGCACTTGATTCACCTTCTGTTTTGAGTAAGCTTGCGACACCTAAACCTGCTTCTGCTATTAATTCTGATATGTCGCATGTTATTGATGATGCCACTTCTGCTATGCATGATACTTATGATGAAACTATTTCTATGCTTGATACTACTGTGCCACTTGGTGAATTTCTTGATGAACAACTTGCTAGGGCTAGAGAGAATGAAATTATTGAAACTGATAATATTGAAGATAGTGATGATGAAGACTCTCCCCCTAATAAATATGAATTGCCTATTGTGCCTAAGGGTTATGTTCTGGATGAAGAATCTGCTAGAGCCATTCTTGCTTGCAATGATAGAAGTGATCTTAAGAAATTATTAGCTAAATGGAAGCATCAATCTCTTAATGCTAGAATGAAACCTGACCCTGCTTTTGCTACTTCAGCTATCTGTGTTACTGATAAGGATTATGAACCTGCTGTTGATCCTGATATAATTACTTTGGTTGAATCTATCCTTTTATGGCTATGAATCTGAAACTGTTGTGGCACATCTTACTAAATTAAATGATATAGCCACCCTGTTAACTAATGATGAGAGAACCCACTACCTTTATATCCTTAAAATATTTCCGTTCTCATTAAAGGGTGATGCTAAGATATGGTTTAATTCTCTTGATCCTGGTTGTGTGCGTAGTCCCCAGGATATGATTTATTACTTCTCTGCTAAATATTTCCCTGCTCATAAGAAACAAGCCGCTTTAAGGGATATATATAATTTTGTGCAAATTGAAGAAGAGAGTCTCCCACAAGCTTGGGGGAGGCTTCTCCAATTACTTAATGCTTTGCCTGATCATCCTCTGAAGAAAAATGAAATACTCGATATCTTTTATAATGGACTAACCGATGCTTCCAGAGATTACCTGGATAGTTGCGCTGGTTCTGTTTTCAGGGAAAGAACACCGGATGAAGCTGAAATTTTATTGAATAATATGTTGACAAATGAAAATAATTGGACACTTCCTGAGCCAATTCCTGAGCCTATTCCTAAACCAACTCCGAAGAAGAGGGGTGTTCTATTTCTCAGTCCTGAAGATATGCAAGAGGCAAATAAATCTATGAAAGAAAAAGGCATTAAAGCTAAAGATGTTAAGAATTTACCTCCTATTGAAGAAATACATGGTCTTAATTTTTCGCCTGTTGAAGAAACATATGATCTTAATCCATCACCTATTGAAGAAACTCATTGTCTTGATAACCCGACACAGGTAGTAAAGGTAAATTCTCTCTATAGATATGATAAAGCTGAAATCCCTCCTACTAAGTTTGCTAGCCAATGTTTGGATGAGTTTGATAACTTTATGGTTAAGCAAGAAGAATTTAATGCTTATTTTGGTAGACAATTAAAACAAAATGCTTATATGATTGAACACTTGGGTGGTTATATGTCTAGAGTTAAAGGTGAACTTAAACTCATTAGTAAACATGCTTCTATGGTTACCACTCAAGTAGAACAAGTACTTAAAGCTCAAAATGATTTGCTCAATGAATTGAATAGTAAGAATAATGATTATGCTGTTAGAGTGGCTACTAGAACTGGTAAAATGACTGAGGAACCTTTGTATCCTGAAGGCCACCCTAAGAGAATTGAGCAAGATTCTCAGAGAAATAATATTGATGCACCTAGTCCTTCTAAAAAGAAGAAAAAGAAAAATGATAGGACTTTGCATACTTCTAGTGAACCTATTGCTGAAACACCTGAGAATCCAAATGATATTTCTATTTCTGCTGCTGAAACACAATCTGGTAATGAACATGAACCAAGTGAAAATGTTAATGATAATGTTCATGATGATGCTCAACCTAGCAATGATAATGATGTAGAAATTGAACCTGCTGTTGATCTTGATAACCCACAATCAAAGAATCAACGTTATGATAAGAGAGACTTTGTTGCTAGGAAACACGGTAAAGAAAGAGAACCATGGGTTCAGAAACCCATGCCTTTTCCTCCCAAACCATCCAAGAAAAAGGATGATGAGGATTTTGAGCGCTTTGCTGAAATGATTAGACCTATCTTTTTGCGTATGCGATTAACTGAATGCTCAAAATGAATCCTTATGCTAAGTATATGAAAGAAATTGTCACTAATAAAAGAAAGATACCGGAAGCTGAAATTTCCACCATGCTTGCTAATTACACTTTTAAGGGTGGAATACCAAAGGAACTAGGAGATCCAGGAGTACCAACTATACCATGCTCCATTAAAAGAAACTATGTTAAAACTGCTTATGTGATCTTGGAGCTGGTGTTAGTGTTATGCCTCTCTCTTTATATCGTAGACTTGATTTGAATAAGTTGACACCTACTGAAATATCTTTGCAAATGGCTGATAAATCAACTGCTATACCTGTCGGTATTTGTGAGGATGTGCCTGTCGTGGTTGCAAACGTTACTATTTTAGCGGACTTTGTTATTCTTGATATTCCCGAGGACGATAGTATGTCTATTATTCTTGGAAGACCTTTTTTGAATACTGCAGGGGCTGTTATTGATTGCAACAAAGGCAATGTCACTTTTCATGTTAATGGTAATGAGCATACGGTACACTTTCCGAGGAAACAACCTCAAGTCCACAGTGTCAATTCTATTGGAAAAATCCCATCGATTATTTTTGGAGGTTTCGAATTTCCTCTTCCTACTGTCAAGAAGAAATATGATATTCTTATTATTGGGGATGTGCATATCCCCGTTGAGGTAACATAGTGTTATTCAAAATTTCTCCGGTTCCATGTTATTCGGAATGAGTTTGTTAACAAGACTTGATCAACCTTGTTAGTGGATTCCTTTTAATGAGCATGAGATGGATGAAACTAGAAGCACAACCTTCTGTACCCTCTCTCTACTTTATGTTATTTAGTTGAAATAAAGTAAAAATAGTATTTTTCTGTCTGTTCTCTGATTTATCCGTGCAATATAAAAATACCCCGAAAATAAAAGTTCTCCAAATGCCCTGAAAATGGAATATGATTTTTTCTGGAATATTTGAGAATATCTGGCACTGAGAACACAGCAAGGGGAGCAAGCACTTGGCCACGAGGGTCCAGGGCACGCCCACCCCTGGGCGCGCCCCCTACCTCGTGGGCCCAAGGTGGCTCCCCTCCACTTATTCCTGCACCCACACACTTCTTCTTCCTCCCAAAAAAATCACCATCTAGCTCAAGCACGAGTTCTAGCTCATTTTGCTGCAATTTTCGATCCCCTCCTCAAAGCACCTCTCACAAAACTGCTTGGGGAGATTGTTCCTTGGTATGTGACTCCTCCATTGGTCCAATTAGTTTTTGTTCTAGTGCTTTATTCATTGCAAATTTGTGCTGCCTAGGTGACCATGTTCTTGAGCTTGCATGTCAAATTTATATGGTTCCAAGTAGTTCTAATGCATGATATAGTCTCTAGGCACTTGTAGGAGTAGTTGCTATCAATTTTGTTGAGCTTGGTTCACTTTTATTTGAAGTTACTAAAAATTTCAGAATTTTTCAGAAAATAATGAAGAGATTTTTGAGGGGCTCATTGAGCCGAAGCTCGAAGGAAAAGCAAAGTGAAGAAGCACAGAGGCCCAAATATAATTTGCCTCGTACCGCGGAGGTCCGACCGTGTGAATGGCCTTCCGATGATTTCTTGAGTGCAGCCGGGATTTATGATGATTTTTATGAATTGGCTGAGAATGCAGGCCTCACCGACTTCCTCCGCGACCAACGCGAACAGTATCTCTTACTCACCAATACTTTTGTGCAAAACTTCTTACGCGGAAAGCACTCAACCGGCCTTCCTCTTCTGAATTATATGAATGCCCTGGCATTGGGGATCAGGAACGGGGTAAAGTACGGACTTTGGCTAAGGATGGGGATCCGGTTGTGCCGTGCCGGCCCCGGGAATCGGCGAACTACGCTACACAGTCAGATACCTAAGCGAACGAAAGAATCTTCGGAACCGGTGGAGAGGCTATTCTGATTGAAGGCTAGACAAATAACATGACTGAGGTATGTAAATAAAACCTGTGAAATAGCTATATAATACTTCACTCGAGAAAATCGAATGCATTTCCGGGTCCCATCCTCACCTGCTTCTCTCTTCTGCATGACTGTTCTGTTCCCTCCTGGCATCTTAGAGAAGTCAAGTATTCTACTTCTGATCTGTCAACTCTGACCCACAACTATTATCCTAAGGAATCACCTCCTTCAGTAGAGTTTCATTTATATGATGTGGTTAAGAAGATGCCACTAGATGAATTTTGCAAGGTTTGCAAAATACCTTTTGAGGGTAGTTTAGAGGAACCACATCGTAAAGATGTGGACGGGTTTATTAACACTATTACTGTGGGGGAAACCAGGAAGGTTTATGATGCAAGAATCACTAGCATACATTTTCCTGTTTTACGCTTTGCCATATTTGCTAGTCGTTGCTTAATTGGTCGCGGAAACTGTGGAAACCTTAGTGTTCCTGATATTATCATTTTGTTCCATGGTTTATTCTGCGATAACACTGTTAGTATGGGCGGTATTATTGCCAAACGGTTAAGTCTGAACCATACAAAGGGCCCCATCTTTGGAGGTATTTATGCTTCACGCCTTGCTGCACACTATAACATACCTATTAGGCACTATGAAAAAGAAGAAAAAATGCTGCCCACTTCTTATTTAGATTATAAGAGTATGGTAGCGCATGACTTTATTGTTAAGAATAGGGAAATGGCGCTTAAATACAAATTGTTCTTTGATAAACATCACCCTGAGACTATTACCTTGCCTGCTCTCTCCTTGTTTAATTTATCTGCAGGTCCGTATCTCGTTCCGTTGGCGGCCATTCACGCCTACCGGAACCCTACACCAGCCACGGAGCTGGAACCACAATTTGAACCTCCACGACAGTCTAATTACCAGTGGGATCCGGAGATGATTTCCAACCAGTGGCAATCAGAGTCTTCTTCATCTTAGTACGACCCCGGTTACAACTATGGATATCCGCCAGGCCATCCGTGGAAATAAACCAACTTAGGCCAAAAGCCTAATCTTGGGGGATTCGTATTTCTCACCGACATTACATTTATGTTCACACACACTCATTGCTAGATGTCGGTGCTCCTACTTTTTCGCTGTAATATTCATGCTAGTTTATTTTCCTTTTTTCTTGCTTTCTTCTTGTGTGTTTAAAAAAAACCTTAAGAAAAACCAAAAAAAATTTAGTGTAGCTTTTAGTTAGTTTACTTTTCTTGCTGTAGTAGTAATAATTAAAAAGAAAACCCAAAAATATTTCCTGTTCTTCTTTTGCTTGTTGGGAGCTTTCCCGTGTAAATAGTTTTATTTCTTTTCTTTTCTTTGGGGGTCGATAGGAGAAGACCATAATGAAATTGTTGAAGTGGCTCTTATATGCATTATTGTTGATTTAACCAAGAGTCCATATTGCCTTGTCTTCTCCTGTTTATTGAATGCTCGCAGATTCCAGCTTAGTCCAATGCACGTGCACTCTTATTATTATTCACTTCGTTCGGTCGTGCAAGTGAAAGGCAATTATGGCGATATATGATGGACTGATTGAGATGAGAGAAGCTAGTATGAACTCGACCTCTCTTGTTTTTGTAAATATGATTAGTTCATCGTTCCTGATTCAGCCTATTATGAATAAACATGTTTGCAATGACAATTAGAGATCATAGTTGCTCGTGCCATGCTTGATTAGCTATGAGTTATAATGGTTTACCTTGCGTGCCAACATGCTATTAAAATGGTTGTCATGTGGTATAGTGGGGTGGTATCCTCCTTTGAATGATTTAAGTGACTCGACTTGGCACATGTTCACACATGTAGTTGAAACAAATCAACATAGCCTTCACAATATTTATGTTCATGGTGGATTATATCCTACTCATGCTCGTACTCAATGTCTATTAATTTTAATGCATGTTCATGACTGTTGTCGCTCTCTAGTTGGTTGCTTCCTAGTCTTTTGCCAGCCTTCACTTGTACTAAGCGGGAATACTGCTTGTTCATCCAATCCCTTAAACCCCAAAGTTATCTCATATGAGTCCAGTATACCTTCCTATATGCGGTATCTACCTGTCGTTCCAAGTAAATTTGTATGTGCCAAACTCTAAACCTTCAAATGAAATTCTGTTTTGTATGCTCGAATAGCTCATGTATCAACTAGGGCTGTCCGTATCTTCCATGCTAGGCGGGTTATTCTCAAGAGGAGTGGACTCCGCTCCTCACTCACGAGAAAATGGTTGGTCACCGGGATGCCCAGTCCCATGCTTTATGCAAACTAAATAAAAATAATTGCAAACAAAACTCCCCCGGGGCTGTTGCTAGTTGGAGGCACTCGTTGTTTCGAGCAAGCCATGGATTGATGCTTGTTGGTGGAGGGGGAGTATAAACTTTACCATTCTGTTTGGGAACCGCCTATAATGTGTGTAGCATGAAAGATATCGCCATCTCTTGGTTGTTATGTTGACAATGAAAGTATGTCGCTCAATCATACATAAAAGAATTCAGAGAAGATTCAAATATTGTTCATAGATAAACTTGATCATAAACCTACAATTCATCGGTCTCAACAAACACACCGCAAAAGAAGATTACATCGAATAGATCTCCACGAGAGAGGGGGAGAACATTGTATTGAGATCCAAAAAAAGAGAAGAAGCCATCTAGCTAATAACTATGGACCCGAAGGTCTGAGGTAAACTACTCACACATCATCGGAGAGGCTATGGTGTTGATGTAGAAGCCCTCCGTGATCAATGCCCCCTCCGGCGGAGCTCCGGAAAAGGCCCCAAGATGGGATCTCATGGGTACAGAAGGTTGCAGCGGTGGAATTAGATTTTTGGCTCCGTACCTGGTAGTTTGGGGGTACGTAGGTATGTATAGGAGGAAGAAGTACGTCGGTGGAGCAACGTGGGCCCCACGAGGGTGGAGGGCGCGCTCAGGGGGGTAGGCGCGCCCCCTATCTCGTGCCTTCCTGGTAGCTTTCTTGACGTAGGGTCCAAGTCCTCTGGATCACGTTCGTTCCGAAAATCACGTTCCCGAAGGTTTCATTCCGTTTGGACTCCGTTTGATATTCTTTTTCTGCGAAACTCTGAAATAGGCAAAAAACAACAATTCTGGGCTGGGCCTCCGGTTAATAGGTTAGTCCCAAAGATAATATAAAAGTGTATAATAAAGCCCATTAATGTCCAAAACAGAATATAATATAGCATGGAACAATAAAAAATTATAGATACGTTGGAGACGTATCAATCATCCCCAAGCTTAATTCCTGCTCGTCCTCGAGTAGGTAAATGATAAAAACAGAATTTTTGATGTGGAATGCTAGTTGGCATAATTTCAATGTAATTCTCTTAATTGTGGTATGAATATTCAGATCCGAAAGATTCAAGACAAAAGTTTAATATTGACATAAAAATAATAATACTTCAAGCATACTAACTAAGCAATTATGTCTTCTCAAAATAACATGGCAAAAGAAAGTTATCCCTACAAAATCATATAGTATGGCTATGCTCTATATTCACCACACAAAGTATTTAAATCATGCACAACCCCGATGACAAGCCAAGCAATTGTTTCATACTTTTGATATTCTCAAACTTTTTCAATCTTCACGCAATACATGAGCGTGAGCCATGGACATAGCACTATATGTGGAATAGAATGGTGGTTGTGGAGAAGACAAAAAAGGAGAAGATAGTCTCACATCAACTAGGTGTATCAACGGGCTATGGAGATGCCCATTAATAGATATCAATGTGAGTGAGTAGGGATTGCCATGCAACGGATGCATGATACGTCTCCATCGTATCGACTTTTCCAAACACTTTTGCCCTTGTTTTGGACTCTAATTTGCATGATTTGAATGGAACTAACCCGGACTGACGCTGTTTTCAGCAGACTTTCTATGGTGTTATTTATGTGCAGAAACAAAAGTTCTCGGAATGACCTGAAACTCCACGGAACATATTTTTGGAAAATATTAAAAATACTGGAAGAAGAATCCACGTCAGGGGCCCACACCCTGTCCACGAGGGTGGGGGCGCGCCTGCCCCCCTGGGCCCGCCCCCTGCCTCGTGGGCCCCCTGACGCTCCACCGACCTCAACTCCAACTCCATATATTCACTTTCGGGGAGAAAAAAAAACAGGGAGAAGGATTCATCGCGTTTTACGATACGGAGCCACCGCCAAGCCCTAAAACCTCTCGGGAGGGCTGATCTGGAGTCCGTTTGGGGCTCCGGAGAGGGGAATCCGTCGCCGTCGTCATAATCAACCATCCTCCATCACCAATTTCATGATGCTCACCGCCGTGCGTGAGTAATTCCATCGTAGGCTTGCTGGACGGTGATGGGTTGGATGAGATTTATCATGTAATCGAGTTAGTTTTGTTAGGGTTTGATCCCTAGTATCCACTATGTTATGAGATTGATGTTGCTATGACTTTGCTATGCTTAATGCTTGTCACTAGGGCCCGAGTTCCATGATTTCAGATATGAACCTATTATGTTTTCATGAATATATGTGAGTTCTTGATCCTATCTTGCAAGTCTATAGTCACCTACTATGTGTTATGATCCGGCAACCCCGAAGTGACAATAATCGGGACCACTCCCGGTGATGACCATAGTTTGAGGAGTTCATGTATTCACTATGTGTTAATGCTTTGTTCCGGTACTCTATTAAAAGGAGGCCTTAATATCCCTTAGTTTCCGCTAGGACCCAGCTGCCACGGGAGGGTAGGACAAAAGATGTCATGCAAGTTCTTTTCCATAAGCACGTATGACTATATTCGGAATGCATGCCTACATTACATTGATGAATTGGAGCTAGTTCTGTGTCACCCTATGTTATGATTGTTACATGATGAACCACATCCGGCATAATGTTCCATCACTAATCCAAAGGCTACGAGCTTTTCACATATTGTTCTTCGTTTATTTACTTTTCCGTTGCTACTGTTACAATCACTACAAAACCCAAAAATATTACTTTTGCTATCGTTACTGTTACTTCCATATTACTTTGCTACTAAATACTTTGCTGCAGATACTAAGTTATCCAGGTGTGGTTGAATTGACTACTCAACTGCGAATACTCGAGAATATTCTTTTGCTCCCATTGTGTCGAATCAATAAATTTGGGTTGAATATTCTACCCTCAAAAACTGTTGCGATCCCCTATACTTGTGGGTTATCAATGCACTAGAGCTATAAGTATATGAAAGCTCATCAAAAGAAACTAAGTGGGTGTGCATCCAACTCGCTTGCTCACGAAGACCTAGGGCATTTTGAGGAAGCCCATCATTGGAATATACAAGCCAAGTTCTATAATGAAAAATTTCCCACTAGTATATGAAAGTGATATCATAGGAGACTCTCTATCATGAAGATCATGGTGCTACTTTGAAGCACAAGTGTGGTAAAAGGATAGTAACATTGTCCCTTCTCTCGTTTTCTCTCATTTTTTTTATTTGGGCCTTTTCTCTCTTTTTTTTGGCCTCTTTTTTTTTAGTCCGGAGTCTCATCCCGACTTGTGGGGGAATCATAGTCTCCATCATCCTTTCCTCACTTGGGACAATGCTCTAAAAAAATGATGATCATCACACTTTTATTTACTTACAACTTAACAATTACAACTCAATACTTAGAACAAAATATGACTCTATGTGAATGCCTCCGGCGGTATACCCGGATATGCAATGAATCAAGAGTGACATGTATGAAAGAATTATGAACGGTGGCTTTGCCACAAATACAATCTCAACTACATGATCATGCAAAGCAATATGACAATGATGGAGCGTGTCATAATAAACTGAACGGTGGTAAGTTGCATGGAAATATATCTTGGAATGGCTATGGAAATGCCATGGCAGGTAGGTATGGTGGCTGTTTTGAGGAAGGTATATGGTGGGTGTATGATACCGGCGAAAAGTGCGCGATATTGGAGAGGCTAGCAATGGTGGAAGGAAGAAAGTGCGTATAATCCATGGACTCAACATTAGTCATAAAGAACTCATATACTTATTGCAAAAATCTACAAGTTACCGAAGCAAAGTATTACGCGCATGCTCCTAGGGGGATAGATTGGTAGGAAAAGACCATCGCTCGTCCCCGACCGCCACTCATAAGGAAGACAATCAATAAATAAATCATGCTCTGACTTCATCACATAACGGTTCACCATACGTGCATGCTACGGGAATCACAAACTTTAACACAAGTATTTCTCAAATTCAAAACTACTCAACTAGCATGACTCTAATATCACCATCTCCATATCTCAAAACAATTATCAAGTATCAAACTTCTCATAATATTCAACACACTCATAAGATTTTTTTTTACTAATCTTGAATTCCTATCATAATTAAAGCAAATTACCATGCTGTTTTGTAGGACTCTCAAAATAATCTAAGTGAAGCATGAGAGAACAATAGTTTCTATAAAACAAAACCACCACCGTGCTCTAAAAGATATAAGTGAAGCACTAGAGCAAAAACTATATAACTCAAAAGATATAAGTGAAGCACATAGAGTATTCTAACAATTTCCGAATCATGTGTGTCTCTCTCAAAAGGTGTGTACAGCAAGGATGATTGTGTCAAACTAACAAATAAAGACTCAAATAATACAAGACGCTCCAAGCAAAACACATATCATGTGGTGAATAAAAATATAGCTCCAAGTAAAGTTACCGATGGAAGTAGACGAAAGAGGGGATGCCTTCCGGGGCATCTCCAAGCTTTGGCTTTTTGGTGTCCTTAGATTATCTTGGGGTGCCATGGGCATCCCCAAGCTTAGGCTCTTGCCACTCCTTGTTCCATAATCCATCAAATCTTTTACCCAAAACTTGAAACTTCACAACACAAAACTTGGCAGAAAATCTCGTGAGCTCCGTTAGCGAAAGAAAACAAAACACCACTTCAAGGTACTGTAATGAACTCATTCTTTATTTATATTGGTGTTAAACCTACTGTATTCCAACTTCTCTATGGTTTATAAACTCTTTTACTAGCCATAGATTCATCAAAATAAGCAAACAACACACGAAAAACAGAATCTGTCAAAAACAGAACAGTCTGTAGTAATCTGTAACTAACGCAAACTTCTGGAACTCCAAAAATTCAGCCAAAGTAGGAAGACCTAGAAAATTTGTTTATTGATCAGCATAAATTGGAATCAATATTTTATCACGTTCTGGTGATTTTTAACAATTATTTTCGTGAACAGAAAGTTTCTGGAATTTTCAACAAGATCAAATAACTATCATCCAAGAAGATCCTATAGGTTGAACTTGGCACAAACACTAATTAAAATATAAAAACACATCTAACCAGAGGCTAGATCAAATATTTATTTCTAAACAGAAGCAAGAAGCAAAAAAAAACTACAAATAAAATTGGGTTGCCTCCCAACAAGCGCTATCGTTTAACGCCCCTAGCTAGGAAAAATAGCAAGGGTAGATCTAGGTATTGCCATCTTTGGTAGGCAATCCATAAGTGGCTCTCATAATAGATTCATAAGGTAATTTTTTTTCTAGGGAAGTGTTCCATGCCTTTCCTTAATGGAAATTGGAATCTAATATTCCCTTCCTTCATATCAACAATTGTACCAATCGTTCTAAGGAAAGGTCTACCAAGAATAATAGGGCATGAAGGATTGCAATCTATATCAAGAACAATAAAATCCACGGGTACATAATTCCTATTTGCAACAATAAGAACATCATTAATTCTTCCCATAGGTTTCTTAATGGTGGAATCCGCAAGGTGCAAGTTTAAAGAGCAATCATCAAAATCACGGAAACCTAGCAAATCGCACAAAGTTTTTGGGATCGTGGAAACACTAGCACCCAAATCACACAAAGCATAGCATTCATGATTTTTGATTTTCATTTTAATAGTAGGTTCCCACTCATCATAAAGTTTTCTAGGGATAGAAACTCCCAACTCAAGTTTTTCTTCATAAGATTGCATCAAAGCATCAACGATATGTTTAGTAAAGGCTTTATTTTGATTATAAGCATGTGGAGAATTTAGCACGGATTGCAACAAGGAAATACAATCTATCAAAGAGCAATTATCATAATTAAATTCCTTGAAATCCAAAATATTGTTCATTAATATCTAGAGTTTTGATCTCTTCAATCCCACTTTTACCAATTTTTGCATCAAGATCTATAAACTCCAAATTTTTGGAACGCCTTCTAGGTAAAGGTGGATCATATTCAGTCCCATCATTATCAAGATTCATATTGCAAAACAAAGATTTAATAGGGGACACATCAATAACTTTTAGATCTTCATCTTTATTTTCATAAAAACTAGAAGAACACGCTTTCACAAAGCAATCTTTCTTAGCACGCATCCTAGCGGTTCTTTCTTTGCACTCATCAATGGAAATTCTCATGGCTTTGAGAGACTCATTGATATCATGCTTAGGAGGAATAGATCTAAGTTTCAAAGAATCAACATCAAGAGAAGTTATATCAACGTTCCTAGCCAATTCATCCACGTTAAGCAATTTTTCTTCAAGCAAAGCATTGAAATTCTTTTGCGAATTCATAAATTCTTTAACACTAGTCTCAAATTCAGAAGGCATCTTATTAAAATTTCCATAAGAATTGTTGTAGGAATTACCATAATTGTTAGAGGAATTACTAGGGTACGGCCTAGGATTAAAGTCTCCTCTGTACGCGTTGTTACCAAAATTATTCCTACCAACAAAATTCACATCCATAGATTCATTATTATTCTCAATCAAAGTAGACAAAGGCATATCATTAGGATCAGAAGAAACACTTTTATTAGCAAATAATTTCATAAGTTCATCCATCTTTCCACTCAAAACATTAATTTCTTCTATCGCATGCACTTTTTTATTAGTGGATCTTTCGGTGTGCCATTGAGAATAATTAACCATAGTATTATCTAGGAGTTTAGTAGCTTCTCCTAAAGTGATTTCCATAAAAGTGCCTCCCATGGCCGAATCTAAAAGATTTCTAGAAGCGAAATTCAATCCGGCATAAAACTTTTGTATAATCATCCACAAATTCAAACCATGAGTAGGGCAATTACGTATCATTAATTTCATCCTCTCCCAAGCTTGTGCAACATGTTCATGATCAAGTTGCTTAAAATTCATAATATCATTTCTAAGAGAGATGATCTTAGCGGGAGGAAAATACTTAGAGATAAAAGCATCTTTGCACTTATTCCAAGAATCAATACTATTTTTAGGCAAAGACGAAAACCAAGCTTTAGCACGATCTCTAAGCGAAGAAGGAAATAGCTTTAATTTAACAATATCATTGTCCACATCTTTCTTCTTCTGCATATCACACAAATCAACGAAGCTGTTTAGATGGGTAGCGTCATCTTCACTAGGAAGGCCGGCGAATTGATCTTTCATGACAAGATTCAACAAAGCGGCATTAATTTCACAAGATTCAATATCGGTAAGAGGAGCAATCGGAGTGCTAAGAAAATCATTGTTGTTGGTATTGGTAAAGTCACACAATATAGTATTATCTTGAGCCATCGTGACAAGCAAGCAATCCAACACACGAGCAAACAAGAAGCAAGCGAAAAAGAGGCGAACGGAAAAGAGAGAGAGGGCGAATAAAACGGCAAGGGTGAAGTAGGGGAGAGGAAAACGAGAGGCAAATGGCAAATAATGTAATGCGGGGGATAAGGGTTTGTGATGGGTACTTGGTATGTTGACTTTTGCGTAGACTCCCCGGCAACGGCGCCAGAAATGGCTCGTTGTCGGGAGTCAAATCTTGACTTGACTTCGTGTAAGCCTCCCCGGCAACGGCGCCAGAAATCCTTCTAGCTACCTCTTGAGCACTGCGTTGGTTTTCCCTTGAAGAGGAAAGGGTGATGCAGTAAAGCAGCGTAAGTATTTCCCTCAGTTTTTGAGAACCAAGGTATCAATCCAGTAGGAGGCCACGCACGAGTCCCTCGCACCTACACAAACAAATAAAATCCTCGCAACCAACGCAATAAAGGGGTTGTCAATCCCTTCGCGGTCACTTACGAAAGTGAGATCTGATAGATATGATAAGATAATATTTTTGGTATTTTTATGATAAGAGAAATAAAGATGCAAAGTAAAATAAAAGGCAATAGAAATAGCTAAGTGTTGGAAGATTAATATGATGGAAAATAGACCCGGGGGCCATAGGTTTCACTAGTGGCTTCTCTCGAGAGCATAAGTATTACGGTGGGTAAACAAATTACTGTTGAGCAATTGACAGAATTGAGCATAGTTATGAGAATATCTAGGTATGATCATGTATATAGGCATCACGTCCGCGACAAGTAGACCGACTCCTGCCTGCATCTACTACTATTACTCCACACATCGACCGCTATCCAGCATGTAGAGTATTAAGTTCAAAAGAACAGAGTAACGCTTTAAGTAAGATGACATGATGTAGAGGGATAAACTCATGCAATATGATATAAACCCCATCTTGTTATCCTCGATGGCAATAATACAATACGTGCCTTGCTGCCCCTACTGTCACCGGGAAAGGACACCACAAGATTGAACCCAAAGCTAAGCACTTCTCCCATTGCAAGAAAGATCAATCCAGTAGGCCAAACCAAACTGATAATTCGAAGAGACTTGCAAAGATAACCAATCATACATAAAAGAATTCAGAGAATATTCAAATATTGTTCATAGATAAACTTGATCATAAACCCACAATTCATCGGTCTCAACAAACACACCGCAAAAGAAGATTACATCGAATAGATCTCCACGAGAGAAGGGGAGAACATTGTATTGAGATCCAAAAAGAGAGAAGAAGCCATCTAGCTAATAACGATGGACCCGAGGGTCTGAGGTAAACTACTCACACATCATCGGAGAGGCTATGGTGTTGATGTAGAAGCTCTCCGTGATCAATGCCCCCTCTGGCGGAGCTCCGGAAAAGGCCCCAAGATGGGATCTCAAGGGTACAGAAGGTTGCAGCGGTGGAATTTGGTTTTTGGCTCCGTATCTAGTTGTAACGCCCACGATGCGGCTATATCTCCCACGTGTCGAGGCACGACTTAGAGGCATAACCGCATTGTAGGTATTGTCGCAAGAAGGGTCATCTTCACACAATCCCATGTAATGAACAAGAATGGGATAACGAGAGTTGGCTTACAATCGCCACTTCACACAATACATAAATTAATTCATACATCATCCAAAATCCACACATAGAACGACTATAGTCAAATCCAAATGGAAATAAGATAACCCCAAATGCTAGATCCCCGATCGTCCCAACTGGGCTCCACTACTGATCATCAGGAAACGAAACATAATAACGACCACGTTCCTCGTCGAACTCCCACTTGAGCTCGGTTGCGTCATCTGCACTGGTATCGTTGGCACCTGCAACTGTTTTGGTAGAATCTGTGAGTCACGAGGACTCAGCAATCTCACACCCGCGAGATCAAGACTATTTAAGCTTATAGGAAAGGATGGTGTAATGAGGTGGAGCTGCAGCAAGCACTAAGCATATATGGTGGCTAACATACGCAAATGAGAGCGGGAAGAGAAGCAACGCAATGTTCGCGAAGCTAGAAATGATCAAGAAGTGATCCTGAAACTACTTACGTTCATGCATCACTCAAACCGTGTTCACTTCCCGGACTCCGCCGAAAAGAGACCATCACGGCTACACACACGGTTGATGTATTTTAATTAAGTCAAATGTCAAGTTCTCTACAACCGGACATTAACAAATTCCCATCTGCCTCATAACCGCGGGCACGACTTTCGAAAGATAATACCCTGCAGGGGTGTCCCAACTTAGCCCATTATAAGCTCTCACGGTCAACGAAGGATAAACCTTCTCCCGGGAAGACCCGACCAGTCTCGGAATCCCGGTTTACAAGACATTTTGACAATGGTAAAACAAGACCAGCAAAGCCGCCCGATGTGCCGACAAATCCCGATAGGAGCTGCACATATCTCGTTCTCAGGGCACACCGGATGAACACTACGTACAACTAAAACCAGCCCTCGAGTTTCCCCGAGGTGGCGCTGCAAGTGGCTCTAATTTGGACCAGCACTTAGAGGAACACTGGCCCGGGGGTTTAAATAAAGATGACCCTCGGGCTCGCAAAAACCCGAGGGAAGAAGGCTTAGGTGGCAAATGGTAAAACCAAGGTTGGGCCTTGCTGGAGGAGTTTTATTCAAGGCGAACTGTCAAGGGGGTCCCATAAATCACCCAACCGCGTAAGGAACGCAAACTCAAGGAACATAATCCCGGTATGACGGAAACTAGGGCGGCAAGAGTGGAACAAAACACTAGGCATAAGGCCGAGCCTTCCACCCTTTACCAAATATATAGATGCATTAATTAAATAAGAGATATTGTGATATTCCAAAATATCCATGTTCCAACATGGAACCAACTTCAACTTCACCTGCAACTAGCAACGCTATAAGAAGGGCTGAGCAAAAGCGGTAACTTAGCCAAACAACGGTTTGCTAGGAAAGGATGGTTAGAGGCTTGACATGGAAATATGGGAGGCATGATATAGCAAGTGGTAGGTAGCGCAACATAGCAAAAGAACGAACAACTAGCAAAGCAAAGATAGAAGTGATTTCGAGGGTATGGTCATCTTGCCTGCAAGGTTCTCAGAGTTGTCGAAAGCTTGATCCTCGTAAGCGTACTCAACAGGTTCCTCGTTCACGAACTCGTCTCCCGGCTCTACCCACAGCAAGGACACAAGCAATGGAACCACAATCAATCACGGGAAATGCACAAACAACATGATGCAATACATGCATGATATGCGAGATCACGAAGCCTAGTTTGCATGCTTGTGCTAGTCACCAAATAGATCACAAAAATACATGGCATACACCTCTGTAAATATGGCATAGCATAGATCAAAACACCTGTAGAGCTCATGCCCATAAGATGCACACATCAAATGCAACAAAAATAACAAAACATCAAGTTCTGATAAATAATAGCAGTAAACATCATATAGCACTCTTGCACCAGAGATTTGGGCATCAAGATGAACTCAAACGAGCATGGCACAATGTAACAAAATGAAGAGCATCTCGTTATGAACATTTCGATATATCACACGCATGAAACAGAACAGTATGCAATGAGATATGATGCGATGAACAAGGCAACATAAAGTGAAAATATTCGGGACTTGGAGGATTTCGGGGTCAACCTCTCCAGATCTAGGGTTCCGCACGGAAGCCGAGGTTCGCCGGGTCCGGGCTTCGAGGTCACCGGAGGAGGAGGAGTCGGCGGCCGGAGCTCGGGGAGGAGGCGGCGGAGGCACGGGAGGGCGGCGTCGCCGGAGTGGCGCGGGGACGGGCCCGCGGGGGTTGGCGCGGCGGCTCGGGCGCGCGGGCCGGGAGGCGCGGAGCGGCGGCGGTCGGGAATGGCGGCGGTCGGGAACGGCGGCGGCGGCGGGGAGCCCAGGCGGCGCACGGCGGCGGGGAACGGCGAGGCGCGGGTGGAGTGGAGGTGGGGCGCGGGCGACGGGGAGGCGGGCCGCGGGGGCCCGACTCGGGCTCGCCGGGCCGCGGTCGGCGGCGGACGGGGCTTGCCACGTGGCGGCGGGCGATTGGCATGGGGCGGCGGCGCGATCTGTCCGGCGCGGGACTGACGCGTCCGGTGGCGGCAGAGGGCGATTTTTAGGGTTTGGACGCAAATTTTGGAGGGGGAGGTGTTTATATAGGCATAGGGAGCTAGGAGAGTCCAAACGAGGCACGGTTTTCGCCCACACGACCGTGATCGAACTACCGAGAGCATGGAGGGGGCTTAGATGGGTTATTGGGCTGTTTGGAGGGGGGTTTTGCTGCAACACACAAAAGGCCTTTGCGGTTACCCGGTTAACCGTTGGAGCATCAAACGACCTCCAAATGGAACGAAACTTGACAGGTGGTCTACCGGTGGTGTACCAAGGTCACTTGGCAAGACTCGGTCCATTCCGAGAACGTTTAACACCCGCTCACAAAAAGAGACAAGAGGGGTGCGCCGGTGCATGTGGGAGTGTCAGATTGCAAAACGGACAACGGGGAAAATGCTCGAATGCATGAGACGAACACGTATGCAAATGAGATGCACATGATGACATGATATGAGATGCATGACATGAACAAAATGCAAAACGAAAAACAAAACCCGACCACGAAGGGAATATCATAACACATAGCCGAAAATGGCAAGAGTTGGAGTTACAAATATGGAAAGTTACATCCGGGGTGTTACACTGGTAGTTTGGGGGTACGTAGGTATATATAGGAGGAAGAAGTACGTCGGTGCAGCAACATGGGCCCCACGAGGGTGGAGGGCGCGCCCAGGGGGTAGGCGCGCCCCCTACCTCGTGCCTTCCTGGTAGCTTTCTTGACGTAGGGTCCAAGTCCTCTGGATCACGTTCGTTCCGAAAATCACGTTCCCGAAGGTTTCATTCCGTTTGGACTCCGTTTGATATTCTTTTTCTGCGAAACTCTGAAATAGGCAAAAAACGATAATTCTGGGCTGGGCCTCCGGTTAATAGGTTAGTCCCAAAAATAATATAAAAGTGTATAATAAAGCCCATTAATGTCCAAAACAGAATATAATATAGTATGGAACAATCAAAAATTATAGATACGTTGGAGACGTACCATTGTCATGGGGGTAGCTTCTCGTTCGTACCCTTGTGCTAGACAACTTGGTGTAATGCACTCGGGAATGAAAGGAGGAGCTACCATCACCGACGGTCGAATATGTACACCACGTGAGCTCATATTGTTTTCAAGAAAAGACTCGACAGACTGATAGTCAACCCGTGATGAATAATAATGATCTAATTTAGGTTTTTTAGTACATATATTTCATTGTACAAGTTTAATATTTGAATTATGAACATAGGAAATGTCGCACTCGGACGACGAAAGTCTCCCGGGGGAGTGCGACTGGTGCCACGACGACCGAGGTCTGTGCGACAGGCCTCACCTGGACGAAGATCGGCGCTTCAGCATTAAGCTGGAGGAGACCTTCGATGTTGGAACGGTACGCAATGACGACAAGTGTTATTTTTTCGTAATTAAGCACGCCTTCAAATATTTCAACGTGTACTTTTCATCTTTTACAATTCGATTAGCTTATCCCATGCCATGCAAGACGCTATGTCTTGGAGAGGATGGGTTTTGAATACCATGAAAGTTCCGAAACAAAGAAAATTCACCTAAGGACCCATCATGGTGTGGATATTGAAGTAAAGCTGTACAATTCTAAGAGCGTAACACATTTTGATTGCAAAAAATGGAAAGCACTTTGCAAGATGTATGGTTTTGATGAGGGTATGCTTGTCACCATGGATCTTGGTGATCCTGAAATCGAGCAAGACAATATGGACATTTGGGTCCTTGTTGATACACCTCCAATTCTACCGCTATGTGAGTTTCTCAAACATAGTTATTAGCTAAATTATATTATTTATTTCAAAATAGTTGACAGCTTATTTGCATTGACAGCTTATTTTCATTCTTCAAAGAATGTGCGGAATATGGTAGATATAACCTACTACACCGAAGGCTCCGAATTAACTTATCAGGAGAAAAATCATCTGATCGCATTTTGTACCGATCTTGAGAATTACAATATCTACAATCAAACTCCTCAACATTATGGTCAATACGTGCCACTAGTGCACGTGTTGAACTACGGTAACTTCCATGGAGATGCTCTGGTAAGATTTTTTACTATTACGTCGTCCGTGCATCTTTTGCATACTTCTAAAACTAGTACATCATTGCTAACTATGAAGTTATTACTATGTTTTTCAACAGAGAATCCCGATGGCTTGTGTGCCTCATTTGATGTATCAGAATGGTAGCCTTGATGTTTTGAACATACAGTCAGGTCATCCTACGAATCTCAACTGTCCATACCAGATTTCTAAAAGAAGTGGAGACATGAAAATCAAAGAATGGAAAAAAGTATGGACAGTCGTAAGGAGGTTCTTGGAAGCAAAATGAAGCGAAGCGCAAGAATTGGAGACAGAATGATCTCCATTCTCCATAATGGAGAGTCAGGGTTTATATTGTTTTATGCTATTTTACCTTAAAGAGGGTATTTAGGTCCTACCTAATACTGATGATCATGTGCTAAGAACAATTAAGTAGGGTTGGTTCGATGACTATGAGGAAGATGATTGTATGACTTGTTATTAATAACGAGTAGAAAGTTGTATGATGATGATTAGTAGGACTTATTATTATGATGATACATGATGCGAGCATGAAGAGTTATTATATATCAGTGAGTGAAATGAACATGGATTGGATTGAAGTGAAGGCAACATGCATGTGTGGTGCATGTCGAAAGTAGTACTAATCCAAACTTGATCAAGTTAGGATTAATATTACTTTGGACATGCACCACATGTTGCCTTCATTTTAATCTAAGCCATGTTTAGGCATAGCAGTAGCTTTGGTAAACCAAACACGAAGATAAGAGAGGACACTTCCCTCTATTAGCTAGCTAACACACCCTAAATTACCCCCTAAACCACCCCCTTTCAGAAAAAAACAAAAACCTCAGTCCCGGTTGGTGCCACCAACCGGGACCAAAGGCCCTCCTGCCTGGGCTAGCCGCACCGGCCACGTGGAGGCACATCTGTCCCAGTTCGTGTAAGAACCGGGACTAAAGGCCTAGGGCTTTAGTAACGACCCTTTAGTCCCGACCGGACAGATGGACCTTACGAACCGGGACAGATGGTCATTAACATAGAGTCCTCCTTCTCACACCACTCACGAACACTCTTACCAACCCTCGTCTACAATAGCGTAGCATCTATTTATATATAAAAAGTAATTAACGGGTTAACAAGAAAAAAGAAATAAGCCTAGAAAATCACACAATAATTAGAAAAATCTGGCCGTTGACTAAATTAACTAGGCGATCACAGCCAATGGATCTCCAAAATAGTCTATTAGCATTAGAGTCTAAGGAAATTATCCACCAATGCCATCGATTAAGTTTTTCATACCCCTTCAAAGTCCATGGGAAAATAGAAAATATAGGGAAAAGAAAAAAATTAAACTAGGTTAGCGCCGACTCTGTTTATTCTTCCACACGACCACCATAGTCATATTCCTCGCACTGTTACGTGCGCTCCTGTGCTCCCTTTTGTGGCGATGTGTTATTCTCTAGAGATCGCATGTGCTCCATTAATGCGTGATGGGCATGGTTCATGATAATAAATCGACCCGTTTAATTTTTTATTAACAAAAACAGCAAGTCATTACCGTGATATATACATGATCTGGCCTGCTTTTGATGATCTTTGAAGTAGTCCGTCATCTACCAATGCATCCCATGAGACCTCTGGTCTAACGTCCTCTTCTCGACACAACTGAGCCATCCGCACAGCTGAGCTATCCGCAATTCCGACTGTCTACCAGCGAGCTGATCGGCGCCAAGACCTGGCAGGAGAGCCCCGACTCCATCTACAGCCTTCACGTATCTTCAGTCTCTTCCTTGCACAAATCATGTATTGTATCTTCAATCTCTCACATGACCAAGTCAGGTATCCTAATTAACACGAGCACTTTACACCTGCCATACTCCATATGTTTGATGGATCAATGGTACTCCATACGTTTCAAAGCAAATTAATTTACTCGATGAATTGTTCATCAGATTGATGAAAATTAATCAAAAGTTTTCAATTACTTC
This sequence comes from Triticum aestivum, assembly GCF_018294505.1. Lineage (NCBI taxonomy): Eukaryota > Viridiplantae > Streptophyta > Magnoliopsida > Poales > Poaceae > Triticum > Triticum aestivum. Next base: position 92,086,154 of record NC_057811.1, on the reverse strand, counting down.
CAACCCATGGATCAATGATACTTCGCTCACAGAATTATATTTATCCACAAGTTACCAAATTTTTATTTTTCGGTTGACCTGTTTATTTCTATTTTTGAAACCTCAGCCAGTATGATATCCTATATTTTTTTATGCTCTCAATAAAAGCAGTAGTCATGGACAACCAAGGCGAAACTTACAAGACTTTGAGACACAATTACTCAATCCAATAAAGAACTTATTAGCACCGACATAGTTTATCAGAAAAGGTGTAATCACAAAGTTCAGTACTTGGCTGATATGGTCTTTGTATACATGCCAAATATGATACATCCATCTATCGGGAAACATTTTTTTTTAGAAAAGGAGGAATACCCCCGGCCTCTGCATCTGGACGATGCATACAACCAATTTATTCATTATTAACACAAGACCTTACAAAGTCGTACATCAGTAAGACCAAAGCCACCATCTCAGCAACCTCTGTCGCTACTCCTATCTAACTGATGAAGGGGCGCTGATGGTCTGGGCCTAATACCAAACGGACATCGCAGCCAAACCTAACATCTAAGACCTGAGGTCCCAACCAGGACGCCTGCCGGGTATGGGCACCCACCAGTCCGGCGTGCTCCTCAACCAGGACGCCTGCCGGGTATGAGGCCGCCACAACTACCTGCCACATATCCATCTTCAGAGCTGTACTGTTGCATCGGCCTTGCCCGGTCTCGCTGCCACCGACGCCACCACGACGCCAGACAGCGTAGACCTCCTGCGCGTGTCCGTCACCACACATCTGATGCCAAGCCTCCGCTGCTCCATGCCGCCAAGAGCCGCCGCCAAGAATATGTAGAAAGAAACACCGCTCCACCGAAAGGGAGGCAGCACACCCCCACCCCTCACCTGCATACCCTTTCATCCGATCCCAATGTCCTTGGCTTCGCCTCCAGGAAGGTTACGGTGCACGGGGCGCCGCCGACGCCCGATCCACATCGGATCTTGGGCTTTCACCCGGACATGGGTAGGAGTGGAGAGATGGTGCCCTCAGCAGCGCCCCCAAGGAGGAAAGCGGCGCCAAAAGGCGGCGTCGCCGCCGCTGGCCAGCCAAGGCGGCCAAGGTTTCCCTCGGACACCGATCTGCTCCACCAGAACACACCGGAGGTGGATCCGGCAAGATCCAAACCGAATCGGGGACTGGGAAGGGATGCATGGAAGAGAGGGGGGCAATACCTCCAGATCTGGCACGCCTGCGGCTCGCCGTCCTCACGGCCGAACCCTCAGGCATGCCGCACGCCACGCCAGCAGGGGCCACCGCCCTTGGATCCGATGGCCTCCGCAAAGAAAGGAGCGCCGAAGACCCCACCGCCACCTTCCCCGGTGCCCGCGTGGGCTTTCCCGGCTGTCGTCTCCAGTGGCGGCGAGGGGGGTGGGGGAGGTGGGGGGAGGCGGCGGGGGAAAACCCTAGACTCCCCCGAGACGCCCTAGGGGCGACGCGAGGGACGGGGTGGGGGAGGTGGGAAACAAACGGCCCCAGTGTTTAAGCTTGAAACTAAGGAGGACTCCATCCACATAAGATCAAAGTTGGGGAGTGTGACATATTTCAACCTTCGGATAATTGTTTACAAATTAATTCCCTTTTCAATGCAACTGTGGAGGAAATTGAAGAATGATTTTGTTTTCTTGGACTATGACTTCATTTTTGTTGATACTGATACCTTATAGAGTAAAGATTGATAAATGTTATTGACGAGAGTTGAGGTAAAGTACCCACCTCTGGCCTTTATACATTAATTTGATTTTGATCTTGATTGGTTGTTCCAAATTAATCATTCTATGTAAAATATTGAGATACTGGATTTCAGCTTGTTAACGAGAGAGGACATGCATAGTGGGCACCTTTTCCACTGCTTAATAGAAACAAAGTGAAATATGCTCTGATGCATGATCTAAAAATGGAAAACTATCACAAACCTTCTGACCAGTGATTTATTGTTCTAATGATAGACAATTCAGTTGCTATTTATGTACTCCCTCTATAAAGAAATATAAGAGCTTTAGTTTAATACTTTAGTGATCTAAACGATCTTATATTTTTTTAAGAGGGAGTTGCTAAAATTTCCACAGACCGATTATATGATTTACTTTGGAGATGTAATATATTAAATATGAGGAAAGTTGGAGTGTGCCTGTCCTGTACATGGTGATGGTACATAATAACTTGCGTGTGTTTCCAGCTTACTTGTCAGTAGCGGCAGGAGAACATACGCACAGTAGGAAAGAGAGGGGGATCACAGGAGATAAATGTTTATCTACCAACTAATATCACAAGCTTTTAGTGTCTTTATTTTTATTTTGTTGATGCCTAATTTCAGCCAAAGTTGATACCCAACTTCTTGGACAAGTAGAATTTTTTCTCTTTGTTTAGTTTTTCCCACACACTAGCAAAGTCTGAACTATCAATAACATATCGATTTACTGATTCTATGTATCCTGGACTGATAGGACAGGACAAGGAAATAAAAGTTCGAAGGATATATAATAGTTTCAAAGCTGTTTGTTCCTAGAGAGTACTGCAAAGTAGGGCATTGTCATCATGTAGGTGAGATATAGATCTCCTCAAGTGTGTTGATGCGGCGTTAATTTACAAATAGAACTCATCATTGGATGTGTTGATCAGCTCAAGGACCATTGGGAGCTCAACTTAAGTTTTTATTACAGTTTTACAACCAAGGTTTAGCTAACGCTTGCAAAGGTGTTTTGTTTCCTTCATGTAGTTCTATGTATTTCTTCATTAAAGCTCATCTTTACTATTTTGCGACAAAGACTTGGCTAAATACCCCTCTAGGTATTCTGAAACCTGAAAGTATCTTTTGTTCCCCTTCCTATAGTACTCTATATACTTAGTAGTAATTTTCGATAAAGTTATGCTTATTCTATGCTCTATGAGAGCATCGATTTCAGTTATCATCTGTTCTCAGATACTCCCTCCGTCTAGGTGTATAAATCATTCGCGTAGTTCTAGGTCATCGATTTAAAAAATTAAATATGTGTTATATGTCATGAAAAGTACATCACTAGATTTCTACACGGATGTAGTTTCTAAATATATATATTTTGTTACATATAATACATATTTAGATAGTTAAATTGTCAATCTAGAACTACACGAATGACTTATACACCGAGACGGAGGTAATACTTGTTGTTTTTAATTTCACTCACTTATTAGTATCTACCTCATTCAACACTTATAGATCACTTAAAAAGGAATCACAGTTTTTTCAAGATTTAAAAGAGAAATGAAGAAACAATTTTCACTAATAGGCATCTATTTATCTATAAAAAGTACTTGATGGGTTCACCAGAAAAAGAGAAATAAGAAAGAAATTACCACAAAAAATAGAAACATCAGACCGTTTATTTAGAATCCTACAATTTTATAGCCATTAGATATGATTTCAGCGAAAAATTACCCACCATTGCCATTATTAATAAAAAAAACCTTTCGTAGATGATGCCGAATACAGAAAAAAAGCTGATCAATAGAATTTCTCATGTTTTCCCCGTGTTTGTTTCAGGGGAGTTAGTATTAGGGAATGGGAATTAGGGGGGCGTGGGACTTGAAGTCTCTTGTTTGTCTGGAGGGCAGGGGAATTAAAGAGGGAAGGGGGGGGAAAGGGAGTTAACGGGTCCAGCTCCCCTTATCTCTTCCCCGGGGGGGGGGGGGGGGGGGGGGAGGGTCTGGTAATTGAGTGAGGGAATGGGAAGCGAGAGAAAAAAAATCTATCGATATGTTCGTTGCTTGACCTCCGTAAGCCATGGAAACCAGAAAAAACACACGAAAATCTTTGTTAATGCGCGGGAAATCGCGTGCTAAATAAGCCTCTAGTGGGGCATCGTTGTTTCCCCCACAAAATTACGAGCCCTAATCACCTCCCGGTCCGCAGAGGCGACAGCAGGGGCGAAGAGAGCTCATGTAATCCCGTTCTTCTTTTGCTATTCGGATTTCTTGTCTAAATTTCATCCAGATCGTACCATATAATAGGATTGACTTACTTCTTTTGCACCCATTAACTTCAACTCATCAGATTGTGCCCAAAAAATACGATTCTTGTAGATTTTCCCTACAGATCGATCTAGATTATTCCCTTTCTAATTTCGTTTTTCTTCCTATTCGAGTGTTGTTTAATTAAGGCATGCAGTACTCATTCTTTTTTACTTTGTCTTCCATAGATTTCAAGCAAAGAACAAGAGGTACGACTCAACTAATTCATTTGTATCTTCAGAAATATGTTCAGAATGTAATTTCTGTCAAATTCCCATGACTAACTCCCACCCCACACCAAACATGGGATTGGGACTAACAGTCCACTTCCCATGTCTAATCCCGCTGCCAACTCTCCCTCCAAAACTCCCATGCCCATTCCCTCAAACTGCCAAACACGCTGTAAGCAAAATTTTCCTCACGCGTCTCTTTCTATTCCCCAGCCTCAAAATTCCTAGCTGAAGCCTCCTAACGAGCCGTCCCGCACCTTCTCCTCTGTCTCCTATACAATTTTACGTGGATGGGATTCAATCATGCATGCAGGTTGGCAACATCCGGCAAGAAGACATGATGTTGAACGCACATGCCTAGATCTATGTGCCAGCCGCCAGGAGAATCCTCGAGATTCATCAACATCACAACCGATCTAAAAAAACTCCACAACCCATCTTCTATTCGGCGGCGTCTCAGGCAGGCACATGACCTCCCGTTTGATCTCTCCTGGATTGCAAGATCGCGGCGGCCACCAGCAACCTCAAGATCTCCTCCACGTCGGGCATCCCAAGGATTTCCTCTCGAGGTTCACTTCTATATCCCTCCTCTCCTTCCTGCTTTGTCACGACCACAACATCCTGTTTCTCCAGTTCAGCACGCTGCATCCTCCTCCAATTCTACAGCCTACATGTACAGCGGAGGCCAACAGGGCATGAACCACGTCGACCCGCCCTCATGTGGCCGCCCCAAAAAATCAATAAGTCTTCCAACCGTACGCATCCGCTGTTTCTGCATGTTCTGTGGATGGCTCCCAATTCTCCATGCACACCATGAAATAAAATTGCTTGATGCATAGCTAGCTAGGTATTGGTATTAGTAGTATATAGAGTCTCCAGTTTTCTTTAATCGTTTGATTCATCCTTGCTTTTTAACGCATTAATTGCTCATGTACAGGACTCTCAGTCAACAACATATAGACAGGTGTCTGCTGATAATGAGGTTACAATTTTTATATTAGTTATTAAATCATGCGTACAGCATGCCCTCCGGACTTCTGCCGTGGTCAATCTATATGGTCTATATCTGAATCACAAGTACCCTCTCCACATGAATATACTCCAGGTTATAGAGATATGTGAATCAGAGCAGATCAATCGACAACATAAAACAAGATGTAGTGTGCATCATGGGCTGTGGGGATTGTGTGATTAATTGGCTGTGGAAGTGACGAAGACGGAGTATGTGAGCGCCAATGGTAATGTAGATCAGATAAGAACGGGCTATAGCTTGGCTTGGAGCTTCTCCCATACAATTGCGTCGTCTAGAGGAGTGGGTAATTAGCTGCTTCTCTCTGTTCTTGGTTTTTCCATAAATCAAAACCTTGGCACGATGCATTGACACCATATCACCATGAAGCCATGACGGTCATGTGTAGAACTGTAGATACGGCGGCCATCATACAGGAGGGGACAAACGATGGTTATATGCAAGTTGCACAGGCTGGATGTTTCCGGTTTACCTATAAATAGGTAAATATATATATGCGCCTTATTATATAAGTGACGGCTACCTCCCATTCAATCTACTCTTTATATATTTAAATATTTATGAATGTTAATTTTATGCAATGAAAAAAATTAGCATGCTATGACAAAATAGCGCAGCCCTTAAAATATGCTATTAGTGTGCTATATCATGCTACACTGATTTATTTAGCGAGACATTGCTTATAACGATATAGCGAGTTATTTTTTTCCACTGATTTTATGACCTCTTATTATATGATATTCTTAATTGAGTTCATATTTGTTTGCCGCATTGCTTCCATATAGATGAATTAGTATTTCTTTGTTGGCGTTCAGGAGTATGCGACTTTCGGTCAGTATTGTTTCTACTTCCCTACTCTCTGTACTGTGTTGTGCTCTGCGACTAAAGGTTGTCATGCTCTTATTTCTATGTAACACATATCCTCTTATGCTTACTGTTGCTCAGATTCTTCTGTACTTACGTTATATGCAACGTCTCATTTGTCCTCCACAAGTTTGTTGTTTACTAACTACTTAGTCTGTTTGAATATTCTGCGCTACTTATCTGCAGGTAAGCATGATTTGTTCTTCACAATTTGCAGGTTCTTGGTTGCTTAGTCTAAGGTATGAAGATACTATTGTTTTGCATGTATTTCTTCATATCTCGCCTTGATTGGATAGTTAAATTGACACGTGCCAAATTCATTATGTGTGCTAACAAAGTGGCCACCTTCTGCAAATCTGCAGTTAGAGACAACGTTTCTGATGACCAAAGAAAGATGCATATAAAAGTAGCAATGCAGACCAGCTGCCATTAGAAATATCTTTGCAACTCATGATATAAAGGACAAGAAAACTATAATTAGTTTTAGAAGTGACAAAGTTACATGCCAGAACTAATAGCACACAATGACGATTCCGAACCACACATACCTACACTTTCTATATATAGTTTTGCATCGTCTCTTCATATTTAGTTATCAATAGAGGCATCCATACTGATCAGTACTTACCTCTCTACCTCAAAAGTTGTAATAGTATGCTAATTTAATACATGCGAGTTGACATGGTTAGCAATATGAACACCTAGATAAAACCTTAAAACCCGTGTAAATTTAACCTTTTGTCGCGATTCTTTATTTTACACATTATGGATTAAATGTAGAGAACATTGATTTGTCCTCCAATACATAACTTTACATCTTACCCCATTAATTGGTCTAGGGCTCCATTCTTTGTAAAATGTTTATAGTTGTTAATTAGCTGCATATTTAAATATGAAGGCATTTGAAGTTATGGACGATGAACTACATGCATATATAACTTCAAGGAGAAAGCTAATTGATTTTTCTACTTGATTAATGTGGTACTCAATTATAATATACGATGTATAATTATATTTTTCTTGCATGTTGAAAGTTGATAGATACTGCAACCCACTGCTTATGTCTTTGCAGTTAAACTTATAGCATCAGATTTGGTGACTGCTTCAATTGATATAAATGATTTAAAATCACTTTTACGTTTTGACTGTATCTGCTACATTCATACTGTATTTATGTAACAAAATGGAATTTAAGAGAAATCCTACATGAGCGGACCAATTGCTTACAAATATCTAGCTCGCTTAATCTATGGATAAGAATTTTGTGTTTTCAAGTGGCAACCAATAGTGTCAACGAAGAAACCAGTTCTCTTTTAGTGGATAAGATAGTACAAGCACTATGACCCAAAGTGAATTTCCATAAATTCGAGAGTGGTATGTACACTAGTAGAAAAGAGGATTTTGGTTCAGGCCGGGTCAGCCCATTAGTCCCGGTTCTGGACCCAATGGGGGCACTGGTCCCGGTTCGTGAGGCCAGGGGCCTGCCGGGCCTCGTGGGGGCATTGGTCCCGGTTCGTCTGGCCCCTTTGGTCCCAGTTGGTGGGACAAACCGGGAAACGTCCGATTAGCCATTGTGAAGCTATGTGCATTCCTCAATGCAATCTCTCAGAAGGTGATCGATCCAGAAATCATACCAAGGCTAAGGAGTGATGTGGCGCAATGTCTTGTCAGTTTCAAGTTGGTGTTCCCACCATCCTTCTTCAATATCATGACGCACGTCCTAGTTCATCTAGTCGACGACATTGTCATTCTGGGGCACGTATTTCTACACAATATGTTCCCCTTTGAGAGGTTCATGGGAGTCCTAAAGAAATATGTCCGTAACCGCGCTTGGCCGGAAGGAAGCATCTCCATGGGCCATCAAACAGAGGATGTCATTGGGTTTTGTGTTGACTTCATTCCTGGCCTTAAGAAGATAGGTCTCCCTAAATCGCGGTATGAGGGGAGACTGACTGGAAAAGGCACGCTAGGAGCAGACTCAATAATATGCAGGGACGGGCATTCTTGGTCTCAAGCACACTACACAGTTCTACAGAACTCTACCTTGGTGACCCCGTATGTCGATGAACACAAGAATAGTCTGCGCTCCAAACACCCGGAGCAGTGTGACGACTGGATTACATGTGACCACATCAGGACTTTCAACAGTTGGTTGGAAACACGTCCAGAGGTGACACCACTGTTTGTGATGAGTTGTACTCGTTATCCAGGGGACCATCTTTGACTGTATTGACTTACAAAGGATACGAGATAAATGGGAATACATTTTACACGATCGCCCAAGATCAAAAGAGCACCAACCAAAACAGCGGTGTCCGCTTTGATGCAGCAACCGAGAGGGGAAAGGACACATATTATGGTTACATAATGGACATATGGGAACTTGACTATGGACATGATTTTAAGGTCCCTTTGTTTAAGTGCAAATGGGTCAATCTGTCAGGAGGCGGGGTACAGGTAGACCCACAGTACGGAATGACAACAGTGGATCTGAACAATCTTGGGTACACTGACGAACCGTTCGTCCTAGCCAATGATGTGGCACAGGTTATCTATGTGAAGGACATGTCTACCAGACCGAGAAAAAGAAAAGATAAGGAAGCGAATACATCATACGATGAGCCAAAGCGCCACATAGTTCTTTCAGGAAAAAGGGACATTGTGGGAGTGAAGGACAAGACAGACATGTGTGAAGATTATGAAAAGTTTCATGAAATTCCTCCCTTCAAAGTCAAGGCTGACCCAAGCATCCTGATAAACGATGAAGATTATCCATGATTACGGCTCAATAAGCAAATGACACAAGAGAAGAAAAAGTGAATACTTTCTCCCGCAACTATTATGATGATACCATGCCAACTTTGTAACAGACGAGTATGATAGCATTGTCCGTTTTGTACACGAAGTGCATCCAGTTTTTGCCGTAACCCTCTCAACTTTCTTGCACATGTTATGTGGATGAAATGATGATACCATGCCAACTTTCAACCTTTTCAGAGTTCATTTGAAATGCTTTTCAATTTCAGGGTCTTATAGCTCAAAATAATCAATAAATGCATGAAAAATAACAAATGAAGTCAGAAAGGGTTGAAAATTGATGATGTGGCTTTGAATGATGCATTTTGAACACACAAAAAGTCAGGAGTTCAAATAAGTTTTAAAAAATGAAATCCCTTTGTAACAGACGAGTTTCCGTATGAAATCTTGATACTTCGAAAGAGATTATCCGTTTTGTACACGAAGTGCATCCAGTTTTTGCCATAACCCTCTCAACTTTCTTGCACATGCTATGTGGATGAAATGATGATACCATGCCAACTTTCAACCTTTTCAGAGTTCATTTGAAATGCTTTTCAATTTTAGGGTCTTATAGCTCAAAATAATTAGTAAATGCATGAAAAATGGTGCATGAAAAATAACAAATAAAATAAATAAGTAATTAGAAACAAAATAATATAAACTTTAATAAAATATATAAGTAGAAACAAAATAAAATAAACTTTAATAACATAAATAAAATTTATGAAACTAAAATTATCAAAGTATTTTCTGTTCAAAACATTATAAGCACCCTCTACTATTATTGAAACTAAAATTATCGAAGTATTTTCTGTTCAAAATCATTGAAAGCAAAAATAATTTTCATAAGGAACTTTTTTTGTTAAAACTTTAATAGCAAAAAGAATTATCATAAAGTAAAATAAATAAGTAATTAGAAACAAAATAAAATAAAATAAATAAGTTTTTTGTTGTAAGTAGAAACAAAACAAAATAAATAAAGCAAAAAAGAAAAAAAACAGGCAAAAAATAAAATTTATGCCACCTACTGGGCCACCACGGCCTGAATACGACTAGAAACCCATCCATGGGCCAGGATTCAGGCCCGTAGAAGGCCTAGTAGGCCCAGGCATGTATAGAGAGGTTAGGCCCGTAAGCCTGCTTTAGAGAGGAGCTCGACAGCTCAGGCGCACCGCACCTTATAAACAGGTGTGGCTCTCTCTCAGCTAGCGAGGTGGGACTAAACTCCCACCACCACGCCGCTGTGCAAGGCTTTCCGTCCCGGTTGGTGGCACCAACCGGGACTAAAGGGTGCCTTTGGTCCCGCTTGGTGGCACCAACCGGGACCAATGCCCCCCTTCAGTCCTGGTTGGTGCCACCAACCGGGACCAAAGGCCGCCGCTTCCCTCCCTTTGGGCTGCTGAAAAGAGGCCTTTGGTCCCTGTTGGTAGCACCAACCGGGACTAAAGGTAGCATTGGTCCCGGTTGGTGCCACCAACCGGTACCAATGCTCTTTGTATATAAGCAAACACTTAGCAGTTTCGACCAAATCCATCACTTCTTCACCCCCCGACGCCCCTGGTCCTCCTCGCCGTCGCTGCCCGACGCCCCTGCTTCACGTTGTCGTCGCCGCCGCCACCGACGCCGTCAGGCTGCTCGACGTCGCCGTCGCCGCCGCCACCGACGCCGTCAGGTTGCTCAACGTCGCCGCCGCCGCCGCTTTCGCCCTCTGCCCCGACGCCCCTGCTCCTCCGAGTCGCCGTCGCCGCCCTCTGCCGTCGCCGTCGCCCCTGCTCCACCGTGCCCCGCCGCCTGTGAGCACCAGCCTGCTCCCGCGCCCCTCCCCTGTCCCGCGCCCCGCCCCGCCGGCGCCGGCGCCGGCCCCTCCGCCTTGCCCCTGCGCCCGTGCGCGGTGCACTTAGATGTTTTTACATGTTTTTTTAGATTATTTTAGTTTATGTTTAGTTTAGTTTTAAGATTAGGAAAATTTCAGATGTGTAGTAATATTTATTTAGATGTGTAGTTAATTTAGATGTTGTAATTTGTTCATAAAAATTGTGCACTTTTGTATAGAAACTTTATTTTTTTTCATATGTACGAAAATGTAGAGTGAAAACGAAAACAAACATATAAGAAAAAACAAAGGAAAAAATGAAGAAGGAAAAGAAAACCGCCCGGCCCGGCCACCACCGCATTTTCATAAAGTGTTTCCACCAAGTCCACGTCGCACCGATCGAGCACCCCCCGCCGTCGCCATCGCCAGACGCCCCCGCTGTGAGCCGCCGCGCCGGTCCGGCTCTGTTTTTATTTTGTATTAGATTAATTTTTTGTTCATATATATAAAATGTATGTTTGTATGTATGTGGATATATGTAAGTTCAGAGCATGTTTTTTATTAGATTAATTTCTTATTAGATTTATTACATTAATTTTTTTGTTCACAACATGTTTTTGTTCATATATGTAATTTTTTTTGTTCATATGTGTATTAATGTTTTTGTTGTATATATGTAATTTTTTTCAATGTATATATGTATGTGGTAGCTATATATGCATGATGAGGGGGGTGGGGGTCGATATACCCCCTCCCCGATAATTTCAACATGAGGGGAGGTCGATACCCCCTCCCCGATAACATGTTTTAGAAAAGTTTTATATATCTAGCTAGGAAGAAAGGAAGAAGGAATGAACTAAGAAGAGGATTAAGAAGAAAAATAAGAGGAGAAGAAGAAGGAATAGAGGAGAAGAAGAAAAAATAGAGTCTATTTTTTCTTCTTCTCCTCTATTCCTTCTTCTTCTCCTTTTTTTTCTTCTTCTCCACTTTTTTATCTTCGACTTCCTCTTCTTAATTTTTATCGGGAACTTCATTCCAAAATAACTTCGACATGATGGGCGGTCGATATATATACCCCTCTCGACCGTGATAACTTATACCACGGGAGCACCCCCGGCCCTCTCGCTCGACCAAAACTCTCGAGGACACCCAAACCCTAGGAAAAAACGATGTCGGTCTCCTACCCCCTCCCGCCGCGCCCCTACCCTTGAAGCGTTGTCGAGGCCACCCCAAACCCGGAATAAGCTAGGTCTACGTTTGCACTAATATATCCATCTGCTGTCATGTTTGTGTAATAATTGCCATGTTGTCATATTTGCAGAAACAATGGAGCACGGACGAGACGAGGAAGCAGAAGAGGTGTTGGGGGACATAATCTTAGCCGGAGGTGATATCTTGTCATATCTTAACGACAATGATGGTCTGGAAGAACAGGGTGAAGAAGCAGGCTACGGTGATCGAAGAGTGGAGGAGGAAAGACATGATTATGATGGCTCCAGTGACCCAATGCTGGTGCAAGAAGGAGCCCGTGGTGACGGCTCCGGTGACCGAACAGAGTCCGGCCAGGTAAATATATTAGTTAAGCCTGTGCTGACTAGCTAATTGATGCATTCATTGTTTTGGTATGTACACATATTAATTAACTCTTGTCTTTCTTCTTTTTTCTAGCCCTCCGGATCGAGCACAACTTCGGTAAAGAGACGAGGCCCGAAGAGAAAGTTGCGCTCGGATGAAAGGTTTGGGATCACAGCAATCGCGCGCGACGGCCAACCGATTGAACCCATCCGGACAAAGGAAGCATTTGCTGCTCAGTGCGGGGTTCTTGTTAGGGACAAGATCCCGATCAGCATCCACCAATGGTATAAGCCTAAGAAGGAAGACCCTGAGGTGTCTTATGTCAATGATATGCAGAAAGATGATCTTTGGACTGAGCTGAAGGCAAATTTCACCCTACCGCCAGAGGAGGATCCGGAGAAGCCAGTTAAAGAGCAATTAATCAAGTCTCATGCTCTTAAGAAGATGGCAGACCTATTCGGGAGGTGGAAGAATGAGCTGAAAACGTTTGTCGACAAAGAAGAGACACCCGAATTCATCGGCCGGTATGAGAAGATCAGAGATCACTGGCCCGCATTTGTGGCCCACAAGACATCGGAAAAGAGTAAGAAGATGTCAGCGACAAACAAGAAGAATGCTGCGAAGAAGAAGCTTCACCATCGCACGGGGTCAGGTGGCTACCTCAAAGCCCGGCCTAAGTGGGCCAAGGCTTAGAATGATTTGCTTGATAAAGGGATCGAACCAGAGACAATGAACTGGCCAGACCGTTGCCGGACTTGGTTCTTTGGGGCTGGCGGAAAATTGGACCCTGTATCAGGGAGGTGCGTTTGGACGGACGAGCTTTTGAGAATACCAGTCAAGAGGCTTCAGCACTATATCGATGCAGCGCAGCAAGGGACGTTCGTTCCAGACAGAGAGAACGACGAGCTCACAATGGCCCTCAGGAATCCTGAGCACCCTGGACGGACACGAGGCACGCCAGGCTCCGTTCCGTGGAAGGCTGGTTTTCCGGACGCAGGCGGTTACAAAAGCCAGGAGAGGAGGAAAAAAGTGGAGCAGACGCAAATTTAGAAGCTGCACGAAAGGGTTCAAGCGCTAGAGGAACGAGACGGCAATCGACATGCCGAAACTACCCCCGAAGCTACCCCACCACCTCAGCGGAGAAGCAACGTGGCTTCCACCGAGCTGCTTCAGCCGGAGCATGTCTTGACGGCTCCTGCTAGCTACCCCGTGGATGCTATCACGGAGTCTCAACATTGCCACCTTATGACGCAATGGCAGAACTTCAAAGTCAAGGCGGCTGTTGGCTCTGTTTTACCTCCTGAACCCGGCGCAACCTACCACTACCGGCCGATTCCAGAAGGATATGCTAGGGTGATGGTGGATGAAATAACGGAGGGATTTGAGGACCTCCAGCTTGACCACCCTACCGGTGAAGGGGAGACTCGGCTGGGTTCTGCTCTGAAGACTCCATGCCTAAGGCGGAAGGAGCTCATCAACCTTCCGAACTGGACGCCTCCGGCGAGTAAGGGCACTACACCTCCTCCTCCGGCGAGTGATCAGGGCACTCAGCCTCCTTCTCCGACGCGTGGCGGCACTCCGCCTCCTCCTCCGCCTCCTCCTCCGGCGAGTGATCAGGGCACTCAGCCTCCTTCTCCGGCGCGTGGCGGCACTCCGCCTCCTTCTCCGCCTGCGCCGGCGCGCCAGAGCAGCCAGACTCCTCCTTCTCCGCCTCGTCAGCAAGGGCGGAAGAGACCCGCCGCCGCTCCGGCTGCTCCGGTGCGTCGTAGTCCTTCTCCTTCGCCTCGTAAGCAAGGAAAGAAGACAGCCGCAGTCGCTCCGTCTGCTCTGTCGGCGTCTAGCAGTACAGCCAGAGGCGGGAGGCAATACAGATTCGGTCCTTCTCTGAAGACTCCAGAGAAGTTACCATACGAGAGGACCGAGGTGGAAACCACGAAGATCGTGCGAGACGAAGTGACAAACTTCTTTGAAGGGGTGAAAGCAAATAAACATCCACCTCTGGAGGAGAAGGTAGATCCGGTGAAAGCGAAGTGCACTCTGGCTGCCCTGACAAAACCACCAAAGTCTCCACCGAAAGGCAACTATGAGCGCATTATTGCAAAGACATTTGCCGAAGCGGAGCGGTCGGGAAGTACTGTCAGTGATCAAAGGTTAAAAGAACGACGAGCTGGGAAAAAAATGTCGGGGAACGTAGCAGAAATTCAAAATTTTCTACGCATCACCAAGATCAATCTATGGAGTAATCTAGCAACGAGGGGAAGGGGAGTGAATCTACATACCCTTGTAGATCGCGATGCGGAAGCGTTGCAAGAACGCGGATGAGGGAGTCGTACTCGTAGCGATTCAGATCGCGGTTGATTCCGATCTGAGCACCGAAGAACGGTGCCTCCGCGTTCAACACACGTGCAGCCCGGTGACGTCTCCCACGCCTTGATCCAGCAAGGAGAGAGGGAGAGGTTGGGGAAGACTCCATCCAGCAGCAACACAACGGCGTGGTGGTGATGGAGGAGCGTGGCAATCCCGCAGGGCTTCGCCAAGCACCGCGGGAGAAGAGGAGGAGGGAGAGGGGTAGGGCTGCACCGAAAGAGAGATGTTCTCGTGTGTCTTGGGCAGCCCAAACCTCAACTATATATAGGGGGAGGGGGCTGCGCCCCCCTTAGGGTTTCCACCCCCAAGAGGAGGCGGCCAGCCCTAGTCCCATCAAGGGGGGCGGCCAAGGGGAGGAGAGGGGGGCGCCCCACTAGATGGGCCTTAGGGCCCATCTGGACCTGGGGTTTGCCCCCTCCCACTCTCCCATGCGCCTTGGGCCTTGGTGGGGGGGCGCACCAGCCCACCTGGGGCTGGTCCCCTCCCACACTTGGCCCACGCAGCCTTCTGGGGCTGGTGGCCCCACTTGGTGGACCCCCGGGACCCTCCCGGTGGTCCCGGTACATTACCGATTTCACCCGAAACTTTTCCGGTGACCAAAACAGGACTTCCCATATATAAATCTTTACCTCCGGACCATTCCGGAACTCCTCGTGACGTCCGGGATCTCATCCGGGACTCCGAACAACATTCGGTAACCACGTACATACTTTCCCTATAACCCTAGCGTCATCGAACCTTAAGCGTGTAGACCCTACGGGTTCGGGAACCATGCAGACATGACCGAGACGTTCTCCGGTCAATAACCAACAGCGGGATCTGGATACCCATGTTGGCTCCCACATGTTCCATGATGATCTCATCGGATGAACCACGATGTAGGGGATTCAATCAATCCCGTATACAATTCCCTTTGTCGATCGGTATGTTACTTGCCCGAGATTCGATCGTCGGTATCCCTATACCTTGTTCAATCTCGTTACCGGCAAGTCTCTTTACTCGTTCCGTAACTCACATCATCCCGTGATCAACTCCTTGGTCACACTGTGCACATTATGATGATGTCCTACCGAGTGGGCCCAGAGATACCTCTCCGTTTATACGGAGTGACAAATCCCAGTCTCGATTCGTGCCAACCCAACAGACACTTTCGGAGATACCTGTAGTGCACCTTTATAGCCACCCAGTTACGTTGTGACGTTTGGTACACCCAAAGCATTCCTACGGTATCCGGGAGTTGCACAATCTCATGGTCTAAGGAAGTGATACTTGACATTAGAAAAGCTCTGAGCAAACGAACTACACGATCTTGTGCTAGGCTTAGGATTGGGTCTTGTCCATCACATCATTCTCCTAATGATGTGATCCCGTTATCAACGACATCCAATGTCCATGGTCAGGAAACCGTAACCATCTATTGATCAACGAGCTAGTCAACTAGAGGCTTACTAGGGACATGGTGTTGTCTATGTATCCACACATGTATCTGAGTTTCCTATCAATACAATTCTAGAATGGATAATAAACGATTATCATGAACAATGAAATATAATAATAACCTATTTATTATTGCCTCTAGGGCATATTTCCAACAGTCTCCCACTTGCAATAGAGTCAATAATCTAGTTCACATCACCATGTGATTAACACTGACAGGTCACATCACCATGTGACCAACACCCAAGAGTTTACTAGAGTCAACAATCTAGTTCACATCTCTATGTGATTAACACTCAATGAGTTCTGGTTTGATCATGTTATGCTTGTGAGAGAGGTTATTAGTCAACGGGTCTGAACCTTTCAGATTCGTGTGTGCTTTACGAATATCAATGTCATCTTTGTGGATGCTACCACGCGCTACTTGGAGCCATTTCAAGTAATTGCTCTACTATACGAATCCGGTTTACTACTCAGAGTCATCCGGATTAGTGTCAAAGTTCGCATCGACGTAACCCTTTACGACGAACTCCTTTTCACCTCCATAATCGAGAAAATTCCTTAGTCCACTAGGTACTAAGGATAAGTTCGACCGCTGTCATGTGATCCATTCCCGGATCACTATTGTACCCCTTGACCAACTCATGGCAAGGCACACTTCATGTGCGGTACACAGCATAGCATACTGTAGAGCCTACGTCTAAAGCATAGGGGACGACCTTCGTCCTTTCTCTCTCTTCTGCTGTGGTCTGGTCTTGAGTCTTACTCAATACTCACACCTTGTAACACAGCCAAGAACTCCTTCTTTGCTGATCTATTTTGAACTCTTTCAAAATCATGTCAAGGTGTGCATTCTTTGAAAGTATCATCGGGCGTCTTGATCTATCTCTATAGATCTTGATGCCCAATATGTAAGTAGCTTTTATCCAGGTCTTCCTTTGAAAAACTCCTTTCAAAGAACCCTTTATGCTTTCCAGAAATTTTACATCATTTCGGATCAACAATATGTCATTCACATATACTTATTAGAAATGTTGTAGCGCTCCCACTCACTTTATTGTAAATACAAGTTTCTAACAAACTTTGTATAAACCCAAAAACTTTGATCACTCCATCAAAGTGTATATTCTGACTCCGAGATGCTTGCTCTAATCCATGGAAGGATCGCTGGAGCTAGCATACCTTTTAGCATCCTTAGGATCGACAAAAACTTTCTGATTGTATCACATACAACCTTTCCTTACGAAAACTGGTAAGGAAACTTATTTGACATCCATCTGCCAGATTTCACAAATGCAGCTAATGCTAACATGATTCCGACGGACTTAAGCACCGCTACGGGTGAGAAAATCTCATCGTAGTCAACTCCTTGAACTTGTGGAAATACTCTTTGCCACAAGTCGAGCTTCATAGACGGTAACATTACCGTTCATGTCCATCTTCTTCTTAAAGATCCACTTACCTCAACAGCCTTACGACCATCAAGTAGTACTCTCAAAGTCTATACTTTGTTTTCATACATGGATCCTCTCGGATTTTATGGCTTCTAACCATTTGTCGGAATATGGGCCCACCATCGCTTCTCCATAGCTCGTAGGTTCAGTATTGTCCAACAACATGATATCTCAGACAGGATCACGTACCACTCTGAAGTATTACGCATCCTTGTCGTCCTACGAGGTTTGGTAGTGACTTGATCCGAAGTTTCATGATCACTATCATAAGCTTCCACTTCAATTGGTGTAGGTGCCACAGGAACAACTTCCTGTGCCCTGCTACACCCTAGTTGAAGTGACGGTTCAATAACCTTATCAAGTCTCCACCATCCTCCCACTCAATTCTTTCGAGAGAAACTTTTCCTCGAGAAAGGACTCGTTTCTAGAAGCAATTACTTTTGCTTCCAGATCTGAAATAGGAGGTATACCCAACTGTTTTGGGTATTCTTATGAAGATGCATTTATCCGCTTTGGGTTCGAGCTTATCAGCCTGAAACATTTTCACATAAGCATCGCAGCCCCAAACTTTTAAGAAACGACAACTTAGGTTTCTCTAAATGGTGTCGTCTCAACGGAATTGCGTGGTGCCCCTTTTAAAGTGAATGCGGTTATCTCTAATGCCTAACCCATAAACAATAGTGGTAATTCGATAAGAGACATCATGGCATGCACCATATCCAATAGGGTGCAGTTATGATGTTCGGACACACCATCACACTGTGGTGTTTCAGGTGGTATTAATTGTGAAACACTTTCCACAGTGTCTTAATTGTGTGCCAAACTCGTAACTCAGATACTCATCTCTATGATCATATCACAGACATTTTATCCTCTTGTCACGACGATCTTCAACTTCACTCTGAAATTACTTGAACCTTTCAATAATTCAGACTTGTGTTTCATCAAGTAAATACACTCAGCATCTACTCAAATCATCTGTGAAGTTAGAACTTAACGATATCCACTGCATGCCTCAACACTCATTGGACTGCACACATCAAAATGTATTACATCCAACAAGTTGCTCTCTAGTTCCATCTTACTGAAAACGAGGCTTTTCAGTCATCTTGCCCATGTGGTATGATTTGCATGTCTCAAGTGATTCAAAATCAAGTGAGTCCAAACGATCCATCTGCATGGAGTTTCTTCATGCATATATACCAATAGACATGGTTCGCATGTCTCAATCTTTTAAAAAACGAGTGAGTCCAAAGATCCATCTACATGGAGCTTCTTCATGCGTTTTATACCAATATGACTCAAATGGCAGTGCCACAAGTATGTGGTACTATCATTACTATTTTATATCTTTTGGCACGAACATGTGTATCACTGCGATCGAGATTCATTTTAGGTGCAAGACCATTGAAGGTATTATTCAAATAAACAGAGTAACCATTATTCTCCTTAAATGAATACCGTATTGCGATAAACATAATCCAATCATGTTTACGCTCAACGCAAACACCAATCTCGATGGTAGGGGGAGCATGCGATGCTTGATCACATCAACCTTGGAAACACTTCCAACACACATCGTCATCTCACCTTTAGCTAGTCTCCGTTTATTCCGCAGCTTTTATTTCGAGTTACTAACACTTAGCAACCGAACGGGTATCTAATACCCTGGTGATGCTAGGAGTACTAGTAAAGTACACATTCATATAATGTATATCCAATATACTTCTGTCGACCTTGCCTGCCTTCTCATCTACCAAGTATCTAGGGTAGTACTGCTTCAGTGACCGTTCCCCTCATTACAGAAGCACTTAGTCTCGGGTTTGGGTTCAACCTTGGGATTCTTCACTAGAGCAGCAAATGATTTGCTGTTTCATGAAGTATCCCTTTTGCCCTTGCCCTTCTAGAAACTAGTGGTTTTAATAACCATCAACAATTGATGCTCCTTCTTGATTTCTACCTTCGCGGTGTCAAACATCGCGAGTTGCTCAAGGATCATCATCTATCCTTGATATTTATAGTTCATCACGAAGCTCTTAATAGCTTGGTGGCAGTGATTATGGAGAACCATCACTATCTCATCTGGAAGATTAACTCCCACTCAATTCAAGCGATTGCAGTACTCAGACAATCTGAGTACATGCTCAACGATTGAGCTTTTCTCCCTTAGTCTTCAGGCTTAAGAAACTTGTCAGAGGTCTCATACCTCTTGACACGGGCACTAGTCTGAAATCCCAATTTCAGTCTTCGGAACATCTCATATGTTCTGCGACGTTTCAAAAACCGTCTTTGGTGCCACAATTCAAAACCGTTAGCATTACGCACTGAACTATCACGTAGTTATCAAAACGTGTATGTCAGATGTTCCGCAACATCTACAGACGACGCTGAGGTTCAGCACACTGAGCGGTGCATTAAGGACATAAGCCTTCTGTGCAGCAATGAGGACAGTCCTCAGTTTACGGACCCAGTCCGCATAATTGCTACTACCAACTTTCAACTAAATTTTTCTCTAGGAACATATCTTAAACAGTAGAACTAAAGCGTATGACATAATTTGCAAAGATCTTTTGACTATGTTCATGATAATGAAGTTCATCTGATTATTCAACTCCCACTCAGATAGACATCCCTCTAGTCATCTAAGTGACACATGATCCGAGTCAAACTAGGCCGTGTCCGATCATCACGTGAGACGGACTAGTCATCAGCGGTGAACATCTCCATGTTGATCGTATCTACCATACGACTCATGTTCGACCTTTCGGTCTCTTGTGTTCCGAGGCCATGTCTGTACATGCTAGGCTCGTCAAGTCAACCTAAGTGTTTCGCATGTGTTCCGAGGCCATGTCTGCACACGTTAGAATCTATCACACCCGATCATCACGTGGTGCTTCGAAACAACGAACCTTCGCAACGGTGCACAGTTAGGGGGAACACTTCTCTTGAAATTTTATAAGGGATCATCTTACTTACTACCGTCGTTCTAAGCAAATAAGATGCATAACATGATAAACATCACATGCAATCAAATAGTGACATGATATGGCCAATATCATTTTGCTCCTTTGATCTCCATCTTCAGGGCAACATGATCATCTTTGTCACCGGCATGACACCATGATCTCCATCATCATGATCTCCATCATTGTGTCTTCATGAAGTTGTCACGCCAACGATTACTTCTACTTCTATGGCTAACGCGCTTAGCAATAAAGTAAAGTAATTTACATGGCGTTATTCAATGACACGCAGGTCATACAAAAAAGGACCGAGGTGGAAACCACGAAGATCGTGCGAGACGAAGTGACAAACTTCTTTGAAGGGGTGAAAGCAAATAAACATCCACCTCCGGAGGAGAAGGTAGATCCGGTGAAAGCGAAGTGCACTCTGGCTGCCCTGACAAAACCACCAAAGTCTCCACCGAAAGGCAACTATGAGCGCATTATTGCAAAGACATTTGCCGAAGCGGAGCGGTCGGGAAGTACTGTCAGTGATCAAAGGTTAAAAGAACGACGAGCTGGGAAAAAAATGTCGGGGAACGTAGCAGAAATTCAAAATTTTCTACGCATCACCAAGATCAATCTATGGAGTAATCTAGCAACGAGGGGAAGGGGAGTGAATCTACATACCCTTGTAGATCACGATGCGGAAGCGTTGCAAGAACGCGGATGAGGGAGTCGTACTCGTAGCAATTCAGATCGCGGTTGATTCCGATCTGAGCACCGAAGAACGGTGCTTCCGCGTTCAACACACGTGCAGCCCGGTGACGTCTCCCACGCCTTGATCCAGCAAGGAGAGAGGGAGAGGTTGGGGAAGACTCCATCCAGCAGCAACACGACGGCGTGGTGGTGATGGAGGAGCGTGGCAATCCCGCAGGGCTTCGCCAAGCACCGCGGGAGAAGAGGAGGAGGGAGAGGGGTAGGGCTGCACCGAAAGAGAGATGTTCTCGTGTGTCTTGGGCAGCCCAAACCTCAACTATATATAGGGGGGGAGGGGGCTGCGCCCCCCTTAGGGTTTCCACCCCCAAGAGGAGGCGGCCAGCCCTAGATCCCATCAAGGGGGGCGCCCAAGGGGAGGAGAGGGGGGCGCTCCACTAGATGGGCCCTAGGGCCCATCTGGACCTAGGGTTTGCCCCCTCCCACTTTCCCATGCGCCTTGGGACTTGGTGGGGGGGGGGGGCGCACCAACCCACCTGGGGCTGGTCCCCTCCCACACTTGGCCCACGCAGCCTTCTGGGGCTGGTGGCCCCACTTGGTGGACCCCCGGGACCCTCCCGGTGGTCCCGGTACATTACCGATTTCACCCGAAACTTTTCCGGTGACCAAAACAGGACTTCCCATATATAAATCTTTACCTCCGGACCATTCCGGAACTCCTCGTGACGTCCGGGATCTCATCCGGGACTCCGAACAACATTCGGTAACCACGTACATACTTTCCCTATAACCCTAGCGTCATCGAACCTTAAGCGTGTAGACCCTACGGGTTCGGGAACCATGCAGACATGACCGAGACGTTCTCCGGTCAATAACCAACAGCGGGATCTGGATACCCATGTTGGCTCCCACATGTTCCACGATGATCTCATCGGATGAACCACGATGTAGGGGATTCAATCAATCCCGTATACAATTCCCTTTGTCGATCGGTATGTTACTTGCCCGAGATTCGATCGTCGGTATCCCTATACCTTGTTCAATCTCGTTACCGGCAAGTCTCTTTACTCGTTCCGTAACTCACATCATCCCGTGATCAACTCCTTGGTCACACTGTGCACATTATGATGATGTCCTACCGAGTGGGCCCAGAGATACCTCTCCGTTTATACGGAGTGACAAATCCCAGTCTCGATTCGTGCCAACCCAACAGACACTTTCGGAGATACCTGTAGTGCACCTTTATAGCCACCCAGTTACGTTGTGACGTTTGGTACACCCAAAGCATTCCTACGGTATCCGGGAGTTGCACAATCTCATGGTCTAAGGAAGTGATACTTGACATTAGAAAAGCTCTGAGCAAACGAACTACACGATCTTGTGCTAGGCTTAGGATTGGGTCTTGTCCATCACATCATTCTCCTAATGATGTGATCCCGTTATCAACGACATCCAATGTCCATGGTCAGGAAACCGTAACCATCTATTGATCAACGAGCTAGTCAACTAGAGGCTTACTAGGGACATGGTGTTGTCTATGTATCCACACATGTATCTGAGTTTCCTATCAATACAATTCTAGCATGGATAATAAACGATTATCATGAACAAGGAAATATAATAATAACCTATTTATTATTGCCTCTAGGGCATATTTCCAACAAAAAATTGCCCAGCTCGGCGAACAAGCAAACCAATCGTGCCCCCCGCTCAAGGTGTCTAGCGACATCGTCGCTAATGATCCGAGGATGGTGCCCGGTTATAGCAATCTTGGAGATTACCTGCCCGACGATGTACATTATGATATCTTGGAGGTGGACGAACACAAATACCATTACGGGAAGCCTCTCGTCAAAGATGAAAGATCTCTAACAACGATGATGCGAAGATTACATGATTGGTACATGAAAACCTGCAGAGAGTCTGGGGGAGGAATACTTTGACGCTGAGAGTTAAACCGGAGCATGACCTCGTTGGAATTGAACTGTTGAATGTTCGATTTGAGGAGTTCTTCCAGTTTTTCAATCAAAAGGCCCTCGATAAATCAACGATCACTTGCTACTGTCTGTAAGTAGTACTACTTCTGTCATTAAGTCTCTCTATATAGGTCAGCTCTTTCATTGCATGTATTTATAATTATCCTCACTATATTATGCAGATTGAAGATCGCCGAATTGAAGAAAAGACAAATCGGTGATATTGGGTTCATTAACACAAATCTCATAGATGCAACTGAGGTTAAATATCATGCCGAAAATACCGAGGCCAACTTGCTACGATCATTGGTAATAAATGAAAACAAAGATATAATACTCTTTCCTTACAACTTCAAGTGAGTGTTACTGTCTTGTGCATATTCGGTTTCCCTTATTAGTCCAGATTATAGTAATGTAATTGATGACTTATGCATGCGTGCGCAGCTTCCACTATATTCTCCTAGAGATTGAGCTTGAGCAGGGAGTAGTAACCGTCTTAGACTCGAGACGAAAAGATCCCCAGGACTATGCGGACATGACTCAAATGCTCGAGAAGTAAGTTAAATCGATCATTATCCACCATATCAGCAACTTTGTTCATTTCCTAATATCAAGTAATAGTTTTCTTTGTCTGGCAGGGTTTGGAGAAAATTCACCAAAAAAGCTCCGGGACTGCCGAAGAAGCTGCAATTTAAACACCCGAAAGTAAGTACTATAGTAGCATGTTCCGCGCATCTCCTAGTGATTCAAGCGCTAGTTTCATCAATACCATTTAGCATGCTTGCTTATCAGTTTGATTGACCTCTATTTCTTATAAAGTGGTTGTGGCAGGAACCCGGGAATAATTACTATGGATACTACGTTTGCGAGTCCATCCGCTACACGACCTATGAGCGGGGCTACTCTGACGAACAATATGAAGTGCGTAAGCAATAATATTCACAATTTTATTTTATTACCATCATTTGTGTTGAGTTTCATTTATTCATATATATATGTATTGACCCCTTCTTCAAATTAGATCTTTCGGATGCGTGATGAACTCCTAGCACCAGATCGTATGCGAGCAATTCAAGAGGAATTGGCGGCATTCTTCCTTGATCACGTGATCGCTGAAAACGGAGAATACTATGTGGACCCTGTGTTCTTACAATTTAATTAGGAGATTATATTGTAAGAGATAATTATTGTATATATGTAGCCGATAGTGTCGGATAGATATACGAGAACTTGTTGTTTGACCAATCTCTCGGAGAAGGAGAGGTGGTCGATATCACTTCTCTCCGTATGCATATGTTCATGACGATCTTCTGTTTCCTTCATTTGATTACTAGCTAGCGTGTCTAGTCCTCTTCATACGTATATAGTACGTAGCGTCGACCAAGCACGGAGATAAGAGAGAACACTTCTCTCTATTAATTAGCTAGCTAACACAATATATGAAACACCTAAATTAACCCCCCAAAACCCCCAACCCCCCCTTTCAAAAAAAAACAAAAACCCCAGCCCCTGAAATGCTGACGCGTGGATGCCTATTGGTCCCGGTTAGTGCCACCAACCGGGACCAAAGGCCCTCCTGCCTGGGCTCGCCGCACCGGCCACATGGAGGCCCATCTGTCCCGGTTCGTGTAAGAACCGGGACTAAAGGGTTAGGGCATTAGTAACGACCCTTTAGTCCTGGTTCAAAAACCGGGACAAAAGGCCCTTACCAACCGGGACAATAGACCCTTTTTTCTACTAGTGGTACTCATTCCAAAATTGCAATGGTAGATGGTATTATGGTCAATACTTTTCAATTCCTATATGTTTCGACCAGTGTCTATGCTTCCAAGCTACCAATTAGTGAACATTTGAAATAAAATCCTTCATTTTCACATGAAAGGAGGAATATTAGTGAAATAAATATCTTTTGTGAGAAAAATATATTATGTTCCTAACTCTCCTTGAATATACCAATATGTCCTATGCTTTTACAACGTGGTAATATATATTTTGTGCAGATATCATTATAAACTACTTACAAATACAATTTTTTTATCTGTAGACCTGAAGAAATATAAATAAGCTGCAATATGAATTATTCGTTAAAATGGGCATAACAAGACTCAGGCAACACAACACACGAACGTGGGCAACGGTAAATTAGAGGGAGTTGGACAGTTAGCGATGGATCCATGGGCACCGGACCAGTGCTTTGCAGATGAAGAAATTTGGAAATAGTTTACTGATCAATACTTCAATGGGAAAAGGAATGAAAGGTGCAGCGATGCATGCATTGGTATATATAAGTGTTATGGACGGAGCTTAAATTAAGCAAGACCAGCATTAATTCACCAATAGAAAGCTTGGTTACATTTGTACGCATGCTAAAACTTATTTCTCTATAGTATTTTGTTTACGGGGATGTCTATATTAAGTTCATTAAGCAGTTCAATACTCAATCATAATATATGATGGTACATGTTTTTAGGCATGATGTTCTCCACATGTAGTACTTCCATCATATGCATAAATAATCACTAACCGATACCAATCATTAATATTTGGACTCAACTTTAATGTATATGCCACTTTTCTATCAAACTGCTTATATATTCAACATGAGCTAATATAGCGGCCTCACGGATATTGGGCATCATAAGCTGTCGTTTAATGACAAGCCGGATCCAGGCCACAAACATGATCGTCCGACAAAATGCTACTCACAAACCATTAGACGCAAATGTATCTTCTGATTTTTCGAGAC
>NC_057811.1:92056743-92059937 GCF_018294505.1 Triticum aestivum | reverse complement strand
ATCTTTTTATAGTTTTATTTTATTTTTAAGGGGCACACAAGATGTCATGTCCATATTAGTTCAACATTTTGGGCTACTAAATTAATATCTCTCATTTCTTTATTAGAAAGACAATAGTCAAAAGACGTACCAAAAGATACTTTATTAGTGTTTATTATTACAAAAAAAGATTAATCTTGGTCCAATATTGGAAGATGGAATTCATGAAATATTATATTTGTAAATGCCATCACATTTGGTTTCAAGTTTAGTATAAAAAAAATCAAATAATATGTTCTCATTATTAAACTTTATAATATTCTAGCCCGCACATCGAGCAGGCCACTTTGCTAGTTTCCTTAATTACATTATATTAGTTCAATCGCACAAACACATAAAAGGTTAAAAAATAGAATTTTTTTACAAAGTCGGGAAACGGGAAAAAGGGGGCCTGCAGGTCGAACTTTGAACTCCCAAGAATGTTGCTGCTGTGGAGGATGACGACGACATGTCGGACTGCCTCAAGTGGGAATAGCGACGACGCATCTGGCTGGCGCGCCTGGGAGAACACAACATCGACAATATCTTCATGCTCAAGCAGGATCCAAGCTGACCGCGGAAGACAAAATCCACGCCCACATCACCGCACGGACACCGACAGCAACGGCACGGTGCAAATCGATGATCTCTCCTCCTCCCATGCGCGGCTGCTCCTTGGACCCTACCACTCCTCCATTGCCTTTGACCAGCCTAGGAGACCAAGGAGGCGTACGAGGAGCCAAACCAGCCGCCGCCGCAGATGCTCACCCTCTGGCAGCACCAGCGAGTCGACCTCCGGGGTGGCTGCAAGTGAGGACATGCATGCAGGGAATCAAGCGAGCAAACTGATGGGAGCTTCAGAGTTACCAGCCGGACATAGCAATTTTTGAGTGAGCGGAGAGAATGAGGAAAGGAGAAAGGGGATGAGAAGGGGATCGGGCAAGAGAAGCGTGGGAATGTCTGAAGTTTTTTTTTTTTGAGAGACTGGGAATGTCTGAAGGTGTGTGGGCGATTTGCATCTGCGTGAGCCTGTTTGGCGAAAGCCCAAATAATCATACCTGCAGAAATTTTTCCACTTTTTCAAAAACAACACAAAATATTTCCTACTATTTTTTTGCGGAATAATATTTCCTACTACTCAGCTATGACGATGCACAATGTATCCCCTTATATTGCATATACGTGTGTTTAGCCTAGATTATATTGTTTTTCATGTTATAGATTAGTTTGAGAATATCCACGCAAACATATAGTACATGATCGTCTGAATAAAAAAATCACTAACTGATAGTACCAATCATTTATATTTGGACTCAAATTCAATGCATATGGAACCTTTCCACAAAACATTTAATATATTAAACATGAATGAATTTACTACGACGCTATCCGTGTTGGACAACATAGGCTGCCATTTCATGACAAGTCCGACCTACACCAGCAACATGACCGTCCAACCACACGTCACTCCAAAATATTCAACGCAAACGTGGCCTCCTATATTTTCTCAAGACATGGAACTAGAACTCACTGTAAAGTAGGGTCTAGTATACTGTCTTTGTACACGTATCTGTATACGTATGTAATTGTAATTATGATCATCTATATATTGAGACGTGAGGCTGGATGTCAACCACCCACGCAAAACCCTAAACCCTGTGTTTTAACTTGGTATCAGAGCTCAGCCGCCGCCCGATCCACTCGCCGCCGCCGCGCGCTGCTCACCTCCGCGCCGCCGCCGGATCCGCTCGCTGCTGCCGCGCGCTGTTTCTCTCCGCGCAGCCGCCGTGACTCCGCTCGTTGCTGCCGCGCATTTCTCCATCCGCGCCGCCGCCGCGTCTCCTTCAGCCGCTGCCGCGTGACGTTCTTCTCCGCGCCACCGCAGCGATGTCGTCCTCCGCCCTCTCTGTCGCCCAAACTGCCGGCGCCATCGTCTCGTCCCCCGCCACGCTCACCGTCCCGACGATCTCCGTCCGCCTCGGTCGCCACAACTTCATGCTTTGGGGAGGCATCACCAGCACCGTTCTTGCCGGTGCCAACCTCCACGGACACCTCGATGGCACCAAGGCGGCACCGGCCAAAA
The DNA here is from genome assembly GCF_018294505.1 of Triticum aestivum. Taxonomy (NCBI): domain Eukaryota; kingdom Viridiplantae; phylum Streptophyta; class Magnoliopsida; order Poales; family Poaceae; genus Triticum; species Triticum aestivum. The sequence goes on along the minus strand of NC_057811.1, from coordinate 92,057,836 downwards.
CACTCGTTGTCGGCACCGACGACGCTGCTACCACCGTCGCCAACCCGGAGTACCACCAATGGTGGGTTAAAGATCAGCGCGTCAAGGGGCTCCTTCTCATCTCCATGGATGATGATATTGCATGCCAACTCATTGGCTGCGAGTCGGCGCATGCGGTGTGGACAGCCGTCGCCGCCATGTTCGGCGCTCAGAGCCGCGCCAATGTCCGTCACATCCGGCGGCAACTTCAGTCGCTGAGGAAGGACGATTTGTCCGCCGTGGAATACATGCACAAGATGAAGGCCCTTGCCGACACTATGGCCGCCACCGGCTCCCCGATCCGCGATGATGAGCTAATCGATCACATCCTCACTGGCCTCGGCTCCGCCTACAACTCCATCGCTGCCTCCTTGGGCGTGAGTAACACACCCATGCCCTACTCTAGCTTTTACTCATTTGTTCTGTCCTTCGAGGCGCTGCAGACACAACAGAGTGCGGTAGAGGGGTGGTCTCCCTCCCCGAACGCCGTGACCCGTTCGGGTTCGTACGACGCGGGCGGGCGCGCGCCCTACTTCGATCCCTATCCCTCCCTGGGGGGGGGGGGCGCCCGGCTGATGGACATGGCCAGCCAGGGCGGTAATGGCGGCAACACTGGCGGTCATGACCGCAACGCTGGGTATGCCGGCAATGGCCGGCAAGAAGGAGAGGTGGGCGTCGCAACCGCTGGCGTCCCGGTGCCAAATTTGCAAGAACTGGGGCCATGAAGCCGACGACTGCCGCAAGCGCTATGATCAGGATCATAACTCCCGCGCCGCCAACTCGGCCTCCACTAACACCGTCGACTTTCCTTGGGTGTTGGATACTGGGGCTACGGATCACTTGACTAATGATCTTGAGCGCCTCCAGGTTCACGAGCGCTATGATGGCAAGGATCAGGTCCAGGTGGCCAATGGTGCAGGTGTCTATTGCACATAATGGTCATCCGCGTTTACCCGGTTCATCTCTTAAACTGCGTAACATCCTTCATGTTCCACACATCAGCCAGCATCTTCTCTCTGTTTATCGTCTTCTTTGTGATAATGACGTGTTTGTTGAATTTCACCGGCGTTTTCCT